>NC_026001.2:22853825-22862946 GCF_000442705.2 Elaeis guineensis
TGACCAGAGTATTTGAAACAATAGGAATTTTATTAGAAAATGAAATATTTAAGAATTTATCTCATTTTGATGTTTATGATGAAAAGGCATTGACTTGTATGCACTTTCATGTTGAGGCTGGGAGATGGGTGAGGAATGAGTCAGTTTAGAAGAGAAGGGAGCTCAGGATAAGGAGACAGGAGAGCTATCTACATCCATGCCCTTAGAGCTCCATCTAATTACCCTTCATCATCTAGAACTGCATCTAATCTTCCTTCACTAGCCACACCAGACAAGCTAGATCCTTTATAGCCTCCAGACCTCAGCCAACAATTGCTGACTCTATTACATTGGGGAGGCTGGCTGATCTTATCTCGACTAGACTCAGTGCCCAGATAGCAGGATTATCTGAAAAGGTAGAGAGAATTCAGGCAGAGATGAGATGTATAGTAGATAGGCTCACTACCTTGGAGCAGCGAGAGTTGAGGAGAGGCACCAGGTGATGTTTCTGATGTGGTAGGAGAGATACATGACTGAGGGGAGTTTTGAGTCCAGGAGCACTATGATATTTATGGCCATTAGAGGATTCAGACCGACTGGCACTTAGGTGCTTGGGGCTATCAGTGAACTTGGATAGTCCCACAATAGGGCATCATGTTTGTACTTGGAGCCATAGATAGTCTGATTGAAAATTTAAGAGACTTACTCTGAGTGCAGTATTAGCAACTATCAGAGCAGATATAGCCGTCAGAGCTTTCATGGCTCATTTTGCTCCTACTCAACCCCAACCTCAGTCCATGCTCGACCTCCACTTGCTCGGCCTCAGCCATCTGCTCTGCCATCAGTTCGGCCATAGCCACCAGTGTCTGCTCAGCCACGACCTCCTGTCCAGCTTCAGTTTGCTACACAGTCCACCCAGTTGTCTGCTAGTCAGAGTAGCCACCTTTAAAGTATACACCAAAGTTGGAGTCAGATTTCTCACATCTCTGAAGGTTGGTCCATCGGGCAGGACTAGAGCTAAAGAGTTGGACCTTCATCTTCTTAAACTTTCTCATCCGAGACCTTGGAGATTCTTTCTGATGAGGATTAGAGGCATAGGGACTTTTGTTTAGCTATATGATGTATTAGGACTTCTGTTAGGACTTGTATATTGGGACTTTTGTATTTGTGTTAGCTAACTTATCACTGCATTAGTGTGATTTGCTTGTATTATCTGACTTATATGACATTGTATATTGATATGCTATAACCTAGCATATTCATTTTGATGAATGCAATGCTATACTATTACGTTTCTTTATTCTTGTGTTATGGAGTATTTTAAATTCTTTATACCTTACCCTTTTGGTTGACGACAAAAGGGGGGAGTAGAAGCACATATGAGCATTGCTTGCTTTTGCTTTGACATGAGCATTGCTTGCTCTGCTTGTTATGTGCCTCATATGCATATGCCTCATGAATATATCATAAATGAACTCATGTGCCTTATGAATGTATCTATGTCTTATAAATGTAAATTTAGCTATAACATATAAGTATAGCAATGAGCCTTAATGTGTATCATGTTTATGTGCCGATGTCTCATGTTCAATCATATGAATGAAAAATTTTGTACATATAGCATAATCAATGAATGAGCATTAAGCTTGAAATAAATATGGGCGTACACTAAGGGGAGCAAAGCCAAAACTTATGAAAAAGCTTATATTTTTATTGACTCAAATATATTTCTTAAAAATTGTGCATATGTCTTGCCAATTACTCATTTACTCAAAAGTTTTAATATCATCAAAAAGAGAGAGATTGTTGACCCCAAGGATTAATTTTGATGAATAACAAAATGTTTGAGTATATATTTGAACTAATAAGCTCTTAAGATCATGTTTTTAAAAAAAATATAGAGTATCAAAAGAAAAAAATTCAATAATATATTTAAGAATAAAAAGGAGGAATCTAAAGCTTTTGAAGGGCATTGCACATCTCAAACAAAGCTGGAGGAAGATATTTGAAGGGTGAAATTGAAGAAGAATTCAAATTGAAAAACATCACAAAAATTAGTGGAGGGCACCACGAGTCAACTCAAGATGGTCCCGAGTTGACTTAATCAGAATGCATGTAAAAGTATTTTAGCACATTCTCGAGTCGACTCAAGTATGGCATGAGTCAACTCAAAGGCAAGCTAAAGAGTCGAGTCGACTAAAGTTGCTCGAGTCGGAGTCACAGGATGCCAATAGAGAGATGATTTTTGAGATAAAAAACTCATAAATCTTGAGTCGACTCAAGATATAACTAAGTTGACTCAAAGCTCAAGTTGAGCCAACTCAAGCTTAATCTGAATCAACTCAAGTTCCAATGGCTAGTTTTGCAAAAAATTTAGAACGGTCCAAAAATACTTCCAACGTCTATTTTTTGGATTCTAACATTTAGAAATAATTTTTTGATGTTCCAAATAGTGGTTTAAAGTTTCCAACAATTTTTTGAAGTGACATGACAAAAGAATCAAAGTGAAAAAATAAAAATCAAGATCAAAAGTCCAAAAGCATTGAAAAGAGAGTATTTACTTTCCAACCACTTGAAATGTCAAATCAAGAGATTTTCTTCAGCAAGAAGACAAGCTCATCTATTCAAAAGCTTTCACAAAAGAAGAGCCAAGAGCTTCATCGACTTTATTGCTCATTAAAAAAGTTTTTTACTTTTATTTGTCTTTCTACTTTTGTTCTTGTTGTAACTAGCTTCAATAAGAGTTTTGAAGCTAGGGGATAGGCCCATCCAAGCCTAAAAATTGGAGTGTACACCAAGGATTAGCTTATTTATTCGTTATGGTCGGTGATCCGATATAAAATCAACTAAATTTTAGATAATGAGTCTAAAAAATTATCCGACTGTAATCTTGAAAAGATTATAGTAAAATTTTCAAGTAGGTCTTGGAGAGTGGACCTAGGTGCAAGAGATACCGAACTACTATACATCGATTGTGTTTGTGATTGTGCTCTTCTTTCTTACTGTTCTTGTATTTAAATTTTTACATATTCTATTTCTATACTCATCATTACTTTATTAATTTTTCAAAACCGCATATTATTTGGTTAAATTATGAAAAATCCAATTCACCCCCCTCTTTTGGGTTGTTCTACTAGGCAACAAGAATGCAATACCAAATAGAAAATTCTTGATTACTCAAAGAAAATGGCATGATTTTATGATGGAATCTTCTTTGTACACCTCAGCTCAATGGGGTATTTGAAAGGAGTGGTACTATATGAGATATGATTCGGACCATCATGAATATCACTAATTTAATCTTTATTTTTTTAGAGACAAGCTTTAATTTCTGAAATTTGAATTAGGCTCTCTCTAAAGTTGGTTCCACCACACCGTATGAGATATGATATGGTGGATAAATTAAAGGATAGGTCTGTGAGAGCTTGTTTATAGGGTATCCTAAAAAATTTGGGATGCCACTTTCTCTTCCCATTGGCTCACAATGTGATTGTGAGCAATCATGCTATTTTCTTGAAAGCAATGGAAGGATAAACTCGAAAAGAAAGTTTCTAAAAAGTAACGAGCCATTGGATCTGAAAAGCTATTCATGATGAGCCAGTACATATAGTATCTTCTTTACCTCGTAGATCGAGTAAGATCTTCCATCTTTTTGAAAGATACTTGGTATTCTTATAGAAGATTCAGAGAAAGTATTTCTCATGAAAGATGAAAAATATAGAGATGATCCTAAAATCTATAATCAGACGATGTTGGATATTAATCCTCAGAAATAGATGTCTAGATAGCTATCTTGAATGGATATCTTGAGAAGATATCTATATAGAGCGGTCTATAAATTTCACTTCTAATAATAGAGATCACATTGTAAAAATCTATTTATGGATTTAAACAAAATCTTGGAGTTGGAATACTCATTTCAATGTTGTGTTCAAATTATTTGATTTTATCAAAATTGAGAAGGAATCATGTGTTTACATGAAGGTCAGTGGGAGTGTCCCATACTAACATCGATTAAGATGTGGTTGCATATAGAATTTTCTTATCAAAGATCTAATACAAGCATCCTGTATTCTGAGAATAAAGATTTATAGAGATAGATTTAAAAAGATATTTAGATTTTTACAGATAAGTACATAGAAGAGGTGCTGAAAGGATTCAGCATAGCAACCTTCAAGAGGAGTTTGCTATCCTCTTGGGTATTGGTGTATGCCATGATATGTACTCGACTTGGTATATCTTACTGTGAGAGTTATGAGTAGAAATTAGTCGAATCCAGACTAGGAGCATTAGATTACTGTGAAAATATTCCTAGGTACTTGAGAAGCACTAAAGATTTATTCCGATCTTTGAAGAAGGATTAAAGCTAAGAATGAAAGAATATACTGATATTGATGATAGAATGTCTACATCAGTATATATTCTTAAGTTATATTAGTTTGGTATGTTGAAAGGATTCCAAGTAATCGATCAGTGGAAGCTGAGTATGCTATAGATATGCAGGATACATTCTGGTTCTTATGATAGTTGCAGAACTAGATGTCATACCATTGGATGTCATGACACTATACTATAAAGATAATAGTCATAGCCCTCGCTAAGGAGTCAATATTTCATTAGAAGTCCAAGTACATAGTGCAAGGATATATGTGATTATCTCGAGTAGAAATATATAGAGATACAAAGAGTAAACCCCGCATAGGATATGGTAGGCTCAAGTCACTTTGTAGTTAAAGACCGAAGCCTGTCTTTAGAAGATGAGGCTCAGGTATATACAGATTGACTTTAGTGCAAATAAGAGTTTGCTCGATGTATGCTCTAGAGCCAATCTTGATTGATGCATATCTTTCTCTAGAATATATTTTTGTATTATCAGATGATTTTTATTATCAATCATGTTGTATGTGCTTATGATTTATTCTAGAAATTAACAAAGATAATTTTGTATACTTTCAAGATGTTAAGAATTTGAGACATACATCATTAGTAGTTAATTTTTAAATACTCTCGATCATAAGATCGTCACGAAGGATAGTGATCAATCTATTTAGATCGATGCACGGATCATCTCTCTTCTGAACAGATAAGTCTTGAGTCTACAGTGTAGGAACACTAAGGTGAGAGTACAGGTGATTATTGGAGAATAACTTATACTGAGCGTAATCAATACGAAAAATCACTTGGATGTCTACTCACTCGTTAGTAGTTTTTTCGATACTGCAATGGTATGATTGATCTTTGACCTATGATGTGTTAGCTACTCGTAGTGAGGCTATTTAGTTTGACAGCATATTTTTTTGATCTCTAACTATTCAGGTCCTTGCTATGTATGTTGGTTATTATAAGTTCAGATTCGCTGTTTGGAGTAAATGCACTTAGATAAAATTTATCGATCTTGATAAAAAAGGAGTAGTCATATACGATTTATGAAATTGAGTTTAAAAAATCTCTGACCAGAGTAAATGTGAATATTGAAAAAGAATTTTCATGAGATTCACAAATGAACTCAAGTCGAGCCAATCTAGCATAAGACTGACGATAAGATTTGATAAGTTCTCCATAATCTCCATCTAATCGGAACTCACGATAGAGGGATTGTATCACATCGTAACTACACCTAGGAGTTCATTCTTCTATTCTGCTAGATTATCACTACATACTTTAGACATTACTGGTGGATTATGAGAACTTACTAGGATCATTTTCGGATCAACGATCCTTGTAGGGATGAGTTAGAATTATTTTAGTTCATTGAAAGAAGTTTCGATGATACTATGATGGAGATCATGGTATGTCTCAATATCAGATGAAATAAAATTTGAGAGGTCACACATAAAAAGAGCATGTCTTGATCAATGGCTTGGATCATATTCAAATTATTAATTGAATTGATAGTTTAAATTTTAGAAACTGCTAATTTGTAAGTGTTACAGATGTGGCAACTACTAATTATTAGTAGAGGGACTTAATTGCAAGTGTTGTAATTTAATTAGACTTGATTAAATTATGAATTAATTTTTAATTAATTTAAATAAAATTTAATTTAATTGAACTTGATTTATTTTAAGACTAATTGGGTTTAATCATTCAAGTCAGACTTAGATTTCAATCCTGATTAGATCATAATTGACAACCTTTCGAATCAGATTCGAATCGGGCTCGAATTGGATTCAGATTGAACCCAAATTGGACCCAATTGATGTTGACTACCTAAGCCTAGGCTTACTAGGCTTCTCTTTCCTAATCTAATGTAGAAAAGAGAGAAAGAGCGCATGGGGTCATGCTCCCTTTTACCATACGCATGTGAGAAGATAAGGGCGCCAATTGTTGGCGCACCACCTAATCTGAGAGTCTCTCTCTTTTTAATTTATTTCTATTTAAATTTGATTCAAAATAAGATTAAATATTATCTAATAAGGTGTGGGAAACAGAATTTTTGTGAGATAAAAATTAAAGAGAAAGATGGGCATGTGCTAGGAATTGTGTGAGATCTCTTACTCGATTTTTTTTGTTGCACATCATCCCTCTTTTCTTCCATATTTTCCATGCCACACCTACCTTTTCAGATAAGATCAGATCTTATCTATTTAGGGGCATTGAGGGCTTCAATTTTTGTGTGACAAAAGTTACAAAAGGGTGTGAAAAAGGGAGCACTATTTTTCCTTTTATGCATTATCTCTTCTGGCTGTGACATCTGATCACCTACCTCCCTTTCATCCTTCCTTACATCCTCCATGCCTCATGGTTTGATGAGATCAGATCTGAGAGAGACTAGAGAGAGGAAAAGAAGAAGAAAGATTCTTCTTCTCTTTATGGTGGTTCGATTCAGATCCCATCTGATCTATGCAAAAGGGTTCATGCAACCTTCATCTTCTTCGAGTTCTAGAAGAGAATCTAGATCCAAAATTAAGGAGTATGGTCTGTAAGGTGATAGTACATCGATGATCTTGGTACTTCGATTAGGCATCTCTGTGTGGATACCAGCAGAGGTCAGATGCTTGCGTGGCTACTGTTGGAACTTGGATATTTGCAAGATCCAAAGATATGGAGATCAGATCTTTAGTTTACTTTACTAACCTATTATTTTGATTTCAGATTTTAGATTTTGGTGATGTATTTGTATCAAGATCCAGCACATAATTTTTAGATTTGATCTAATGCATTATTTAAAGTAAAATTATTTTAAATTAATTTACTTCAGCTGCACATAAATTGTTTATGAAAATTTTTAAATTGAATGCATGAAACCACGTACTTTCTAACAAGCCCCTCCAACTAATTGTAGGGTTTTATTCTAAGAGGAAAGAGTTTATTGTAGATCGCCATGAAGGCATGAAGAGTTTGTTGAGGAAAATGCCTCAAATTTGACCCATAGTGAGCCCACAACAAGCCAAATGGGGAAACCCACAAGAAGGACAGTCCACAGTAGCATACAATGTAGCAGGATGCAGACTGCAACAGGCCATGACTCGCAGGCCTGCTCCAGGGCTCTGCCTAGTAGGAGGCAGGTGTGGCCCAGCATGCGAGCACATGCATGACCCTTGTGCAATGCAGCCCAAAAGTGCCCATGCGGCTCTCCATGAGCCACACGATGCAGGAAGTGGGGGGTGTGGTCTATGCACCTGACCATGCATGGTCCATGGAAATGACGTGGTCCACGCACCTTGCATGGACAGCTTAGAGGTCTATGGCAATTCTATATGGTACATTGAGCTATTTTTGCACGATCCAAAGATCGAGAGATCTTGCTAGCTTGATCTGATGGCCTGGGATGCATGCGCCTAGGATCTGATGGATAGGTTGTTATTTAAGTTTCAATGGGATTCCTCTTATTGATTTGGATTCGAATTGGATTGTGATTGAGGCCTTTAAAAGACCCTGTGGGCAATAGGGTACAATAGCTTGGTAGCGGTGGTTCGATAGAGACCCAACATGGACGTAGACAACAGCAGAGCTCCTGAAGCAGCAGCAGCAGGAGACAAATGCTGAGATGCATCGGCAAGGAGCAGGAGCAGAGGCTTCAGGCAGACTGCCAGACAGCAAACAATGGTCGCTTCAGGAGGGTCTCCTAGAGAAAGAGAGAGCTTTGTAAGGAAGTACTTCTTGTTGAGAGAGGGATTGGTGTACAAGGGTTGAGGGTGTGATCTCCTCTTATAATTTTTTTTCTTATAGTGAAGCTTGCATACCCCATAAAGGTGAGCCTTTGGCTTAATTCACATATTTGATTATATTTTTTATTTTATTTTTTCTTTCTTTCTACAATATCAACATCATCACTGGCATTCTGATCCTAGACTTGAAAATTGATCCTAGATTTGGGAGATCTGTATTCTGCACGAGGGATCTTTTCAAGTGGTGGTGCTAGAGAAAGTGATACCACAACGATAATCGGTATCAAAGCAGCTCTGGTTACAATAATTGGTATCAAGTCCGATTACTAGATAGAGCCAGATCATAGGAGAGTGCCAGATTGCAGTGGTATTGATCTAGATCGAAGAAATGAAGAAGATTGGCTCAATCAAGATGGAGATCTAGCAGTATGATGGAAAGAGTAATTTCTTTTTGTGGAAAGAGAGGATGAAGAATATGCTCATCTAGCAAGGATTAATCGATGCTCTCTTACATAAGAAAAAGCTGACTACCATGGATGTGCAGGATTGGAGATAGCTTTTGATGCAGATGATAAGTACAATCTATTTGTATCTAATGGATTATGTGATGATCCATGTGCTTGGCAAGACTTTTTCGATAGTGATATGGTCAAAGCTCGAGGAGATGTGATATGGGACAAGTTAGATCTAGAGGAAGCAAACAACCGAGTTTTCTCACAAATCAATAAATACCCAACAAACAATAGACAATGGGGGTGATTATACTAAATTCAAAAAGAGATTTTCATTATGCATGCAAATAGAATAGCCTCTAGATCTAGAATCAAATCATAGATAGTTGAGAAAGTATCCAAGATTAGGGCATCAAATTATGATTAAAATTTTAAATCTAATTAATAAAGAAACAAGGGTTTTAACTTTCTATAATAACAGTCTACTCAAAAATATATTTTAGATGCAAAGAGATCTCACAAGCACATCGATTAAGATATCTGAAAAAGGGAGAAATCGGACGTCAGATTAGGCCACGA
>NC_026001.2:23463046-23631365 GCF_000442705.2 Elaeis guineensis
ATTCCAAATATAGCATGGTAATGCTGCCATGAGATATCACCCGTAGTAACTCGAAGCCAACTATGAAAACGTGTATAAAAATCCATCTCATATAAAATATGACAAAGAGGAGTCCAAAATCTCAAATCAATTAAATAAGGAAACAAGTGCTAGTATGGAGCTCCCAAAATTTAAATATGCAAAAATTCATAACCTTAAAAATCTATAAAATTATCCACTACAAATCTATGCATCAACCAATAAACAAAAATTCTATCAAAAAAAACTTTCAGCTTCCTACTCCAAACTTGGATCATGTCCTTTTTCCTGGCGACTTTATTTTTCTGAAAAGAATAAACAGAAAAGCCAGCTACATAGTTCAGTAAATAAAACTCATAATATCTTACCAAATCAAGTATAACTTTTGCATAGCCCAGTGAATTATTTAGAGGTAACAACTTTCATTGAAAAATAGTATATTGCATCGTAACAATATAATAAAATAAGCATCAAATCAATCATGCATTCGTATGTGCATAAATCATGAAACTTTCATAAATATGATTCTAAATATAATAAATAACTAGAGTCATGGAATAATTTGCTATTTGGTCATGTCATAGTATGAAATAATATTGGCAAACTTTATACCTACGATGTTGTTGCAATCAACAACATGCCAACTCTTATAATTTGTTGGAGGGGAAGAGGTATATGTCACCTACTATAACCTACTAACAGGGCCGAATGCCAACTAATATAACCTCCCAGTGGGACTGTATACCAATTGTTACAATCCGCTGGTAGAGCCTATGCTAACTATTATAACCCACCGGCTAGTCCATATGCCAACTATTATAATCCAGGGATAGAGTGGTGCAAAGCTGTATAAGAACCTTTAATCATATTTTCTTAAAATAAATTTTTATAAATTATATTTTTTAAAATATATATAAATAAATATGTTGAAATGTACTAAATAGTATTATAGAGTTGAGAGATCATAAACAAGACATTAATAATAAAATAAACATAAAATCATTCTTTGATAACAAAACATAATTTTCATAATTTAGTGTTCATAGTTCATAAATAATTTATTAACATTAAAATATTCATGAGATCATCTTTTTTATGACAACATATGATTTTCATAATATCATATGCTCAATCCTTAATTTTAAGAAAAATACAACATCATCTATGTGGAACATCATTTATATTTTTTATTGTCTTAAGCATTAAAAATAACTAGAAATTTGAAAACTAGTAAAAATGTGAAATATCATTTATATTTTCTATAAAATCTTAAGCATTAAAAATAGCTAAAAATTTGAAAACTCGTAAGAAGTGTCAGGGCCATATCTTTTCATCTTGAACCCTCAAAATTTAATTAAGCAAATCAATCAAATCTATTCATAATCATTCAAAGCCCAATTAATCCTATTCAACAACTTTTATAGTTGTAAAATTTCAAGCAAGAGAAAAATGATATGGTTAGCTAGATGATGGTGTTTGATAGCTTTTAATAGGTCAAATCTAAGTGATTCAATTAGTGGATCATGGAGCATGAACTCATATGATAAAGATCGTAAATGATAGATTTTAGATATGCCCGACAAAAACCAAAATGGAGGTCAACATGATGGGAAGTCACAACGATGTCAGTCCAAAATACTCTACAGCAGACAACTTAGGGTCTACAAAGGAGGAGCTTTGGGCCCTCCACTAGATCCATGTAGAGAGAAAGAGAGGAAGATATGACAGAGAAAGAGAGAGAGGAAAGAGTGGAGATGCAAAACAAAGGAGGCGGTGTTTGGGTGCTTGAATGAGAGGCGAAAGAAGGCAGTATGGCAGCAGGAGCCAGAGGGCGGTGGCTCGTGGCAATGGTCGATAGCAGCAAGTGTGCCAACAGTGATAAGTGTTCTGTGAGATAAAAATGGAAGAGTTCAACAAAAAAATTAGAGGAAGAGAAAGATCTAATAGTTGGACAGTGGTGACCGAATTGTCCCAGTCAGCCGGTGGTAGCCAGTGGCCAATGGAAACAAAGAAAAATAAGGTGGAAAAATTAGGAATGGGTGACCATAGAAACGAGGGAGCTACGTGCTCAGGATTTTCAGACGATTTTCTGAGGAAATCAAGGCCAATGGTCGCTATTTGGATGGACGGATAAGTCGAAGAAGGTAATGTCACTTGTTCCTGGATCTAGCGAGGCCTCGAAGAGAGCGGTGGTGAAGAGTGGAAGAGAAAAGAAGAGTGAGTTCCAGTGGCAGTGTTTAGTAATCATGCTGCTTGAAGGGGAGAAAGCGGAGTTATTTTATAGATGAGTCCTAAAGTTCCACCTAAATCCATTAGCTATGGCATCGATACGTGCGAAGCACATCCTTGGCCGGGTGGGGGTGGTTGAATGGACAAGTCCAAGCTAGTTGAGAGAGGTGGGGCACTACAAGGACAAATGTTAAGGAATTATTTGCTCACAATCCTTATAAATCTTATCTAGGATCAATATCTCTTGATGATAGGAAAATTCTTTATGTAGCACAGGCGTCGATGTAGAGCACACCACCTTATCTGATTGATCCATGTAGTCACTATTTTTCAATGCGCATTTAACACCTTTAGCTTTATTTTTTCGTTTAAAATTTTGAATGATGAAAATGTTTCTATTTTTTGAAAAAATTATGATATCCTATGTGTATATTATGACATCTTGTATCCAGAAAGTCATAATTTTTATCCACAAGATGTCATAATATAATACAGGACGTCATAATATGCATAAAATATTATAATTTTTTCAAAGAATAGGAGTATTTTTGTCATTCAAAAATTTCAAACAAAAAAGTAAAGTTGCAGACATTAAATGCGTGTTAGAAAGTGGTTGGACAAAAATGTCTCTTCTATATTATGATATCTTAGTCATATTATGACATCCTGCATACAGAAAGTCATAATTTGATGCAGGATATTATAATACGTACAAGATGTCATAATTCTCTGGGTCATATTATGACATCCTACGTATAGAAAGTCATAATATGCAACAAGATGTCATAATTTTTTTCAAAAAAAAAAGATATTTTCATTATATAAAATTTTTAAACAGAAAATCAGAACTACAGGCATTAAATACGTATTGAAAAGCGGTGGCTACGTGAACCAATTATATAAAGTGGTGCACTCCACGTCGAATTTTCTACACCACCTACAATGCACAAAGAATTTCTCATTGCTAGCAATATATTTCCTCTAGCATGTTCACTCAACATAAACCATAGATGATAATTGTCCTTTTTTTTTGTAGTTGTGTAATAATTGATTGGAAAGGCTCTTAGATCAAAAGAAATCTTTACTAAAATTATACCAGTTGTCTTGTTCAGAGTCCATACATCACTCCTAGCGATATCAAGCAATTGAGCAATTCGAGCTTGGCTTAAGAAACTCTTGATTAAAAGATAAACAAAATTGGGTTGAACTAAGAAAATATACTCAAAATTAACTTTAAATCAAGCTAAAAATTAACCTGGCTTAACTAGCTCGATAAGTCTCATAGTACTTATTGTATTATATATGTATTTTAGATAATATTAGATTATTGGATTGAAGTTTTTTTTTAAAATTTTTTGAATCAATTAAATACAAATTCATATCCTAACTATGCTTTAGGCTAAGAATGATTTAATCAAGTTTTAGTTCAAGTTTTAATTAAGCTTGATTTTATTTCCAGCTAATTTCATTTGATATAGGATTACCAACCTTTATATGTGGCCTATAGTTAAGGATCACCCATTGCACAAATCTCAAAATACTCCAAACACCTTCATTCATCCATCTGCACAAATCTCAAAGAACTTTTATGATATAACCCATAGTTAAGGATCAGCCGCCCCATAGATCTCAAAGCACTCTAAAACACCTTCACTTATCCATCTGCACAAATTTCAAAGAACTTTTAGTATATGATCCACAGTTATAGATTACCTATCATATAGATCTCAAAGCACTCTAAACACCTTCAATCATCCATCTGCATAAATCTCAAAGCACTCTTAATATATTGCTTATAGGAATCTCCAATTATCGAGATCTCAAAGCATTCCAAATCCTTCATCCATCTACTTGCATGAATCACAAGGCACCATTGTTATTTGGGGTGCAAATGGGTTAGATTGGATAGGGTCATGAGTGACCTCAATCAGATTTGTTCCTCAATCATGTCTTGATGTTGGACTAGGATTCAGCCTAATAAGATCGGATCGAGTCAAGTTGGGTCCCTGCATAATTCGGCCATAACCCATAAAATGCATATCCGATTTGGGTCCGGGTCTAGGTCAAATTTGGAGAATTTTCAACTGTCCCAACATCTCCCATCAATAAGGTTCATTGTCTTTCTCTATCCCATTGAAAATGTTGTAAGATTTAAAATGCTATTTCTTTCTCCATCCCATTGAAAGAGTTTTGAAACTCATTTTAGCTCCTAGCTTACTCCAAGTACAACACTAATATATTTTTCCGCAATATTCAAAAGAGTAATTAAATATTAGAGCAAATGATCTTTGTTTATCCTTATATAGCCTTACATAGATCATATCTCAATCCAAATAATCAACATAATTACGTGAAAAGTACTTAATAAACACACTTCTTCTTAATAAGATGCTATGTAAAAAAATACTTTCTTTTTAATTAAAAGCCATGCAAAAGGTACTTCACAATATGTATCTAATCTACTAAGATTCTGGGGATCAAGAATGTATAAAATTATACTCACATTTTTCCCTTTATCATGCTTTTTTAATACAAAATAATATTTATTTTATTTAAAGCAACTATTTTTGGATGTAGATGTAATATTGATGGGCCCATAGATCAAAACTTCCTCACAAGTGACATGGATGGCTTGTACTAGAGAAAAGACAAGGACTGTTGGCTAGTCTCCCAAAATAGTAGCTTAGTTTTTTTTTCTTTTGTGATTGAAGCCTCCATCTGGACTTAAAAGGGATGTTCAACTCGTTCCACGATAGTAATATTAGAAAAGCAAATGCATGTTATTTTTTTTGGTGGACAAATTAAGATAACATTTTAAAGCATTTCTTAAAAAAAAAAAAATCCAAACCCTAAAGACAATGAACGAGTCAGGTCGGAATTCAGTGTATCCAAATCTAACTCAGAAAATAGAATAGATCTAATTTTAGAACTCAATCTAGCTCCATGGGTCCCTCAAAATGGTTCGGATCAAGGTCTCAATGGGTCGGATCACGGGTCAACCTAAACCATTTGCAGCCTTACTTATTATATGGCCTATGGTGAAGGATCATCCACTGTACAGCTCTCAAAGCACTTTGAAGCTCTTCATTCATTTCCTTGCAAAAATCTCAAAATACTCTTAGTATATGCTCCATAGTTAAGAAACACCCATCGTGCAAATCTCAAAGCATATCAAATCCCTTCAGTTAACTGCCTACATAGATCTCAAAGCATCTTTAATATATGGTCCATAGTTAAGAATCATTTGTTAGATATATCTCAAAGCACTCCAAACATCTTCATTCATCTACCCACATAGATCTCAAAGTATCTTTATTATATGGTCTATAATGAAACATCATCTTGTAATGACTTAAGGCCTTACTCAAAAAGACTAGCTAGAAGGTATCATTTAGATTCTTTAGTCTTGTATAAATATTTAAGATCTTTCCAATGAATATCAATGTGAGACTACGTACATGCCATATGAATTCTCACATACTCTCCCTGTTTAAGCCCTAGCATTCTGATAGACTAAGAGTCCAAATCTATGAATTTACTTATAAATACCATGATTGGCCTGTGGTCAGTTCTAATGAACCCATGTTGCAGTATCCTCTAATCTACATAGATTATAGATTAGGTTGGCTCTGATACTATTTGCAATGATCCAAGATGTCATCCAAAAAGACTAATCAAAAGATATTATTTGGGTTCTTTAATTCTATATAAGTATTTAAGATCTTCTTAGCAAATAACTAATATGAAATTAAATACACATCTGCACAAATCTTCATATACTTACTATGTAAATCTCAAGGTACTTCGAACCTTTCATTCATCCACTTGCATTTGTCTTAAAGTATTCTTAGTATATAACTCATAGTTAATGAATACCCACTATACAAATCTTAAAGCATACGAACCTCTTCGTTCATCCACCTGGAGAGATTTCAAAGCATCCTTACTATATGACCCATAATTATTGATCACCTACTTATTGAAAATTATATCCTAAAGTCAATCATCTAGATTGTAGATGATTGTGCTCCATACATGTATTATCTGGTAAGATTCATCATAAAGAATACATCTTCCTAAATAAAATTTATTTGTTATGATGAAGTCCTTAGAGCTACTTTCAAAACGATAATGGAGGATTTATTATGTGGTTCTTAAATTCTGCTTGCGATCAAATGATACAATTATTACAAAAATGATAATTGTATCGAGTGTACATCGTTGTGTATCATATTAGTTAGTTGTCCTCTTAACCAAGGCATGGGGTGATACGGATATGGTATATGGATGATTTGTAGGAGTACATTTTACTGAGCATGACCACTTTCGAAGTACTCTACTGTCAAGAGTTGCTCTGATGGGATATGGATATATGTATCCTTCTGACTTGAGACTGCCTCGGTGACTGACAAGCAACTCACTGTACTTTGGTATCGGACTATTCGAATTTCTAATTTGATGACGGAAAGTTTTTAGGTATAGTCAAGTACTTTTAAAGTCTGAGTGTGAGTCAAAATGGGATTGACCACTCCAAGTAAAATTGAAGATGATGCATCACTGTATTTCAATTTAGTAAAACTTTGGCCAAAATAATCCTAGTGAGGAGTCATAGGATTTTTAAGATTGAGACACAATGTGGACCACTCATCCTAGATCGACAGTTTAACCCTTAGCTGTCCTTGAGCATCGAGAGTCAAAGAAATGAATTATAGGATAACTATATCCACATGGGTCCTAAAGTATTGCTGAGCATACATTCGACCTATTCGGATGTCAAAACTATTGCTAGATGGTAACATCGCTTAGTACAAGAATTATTCTTGTGCTACCGACTTAAGTTCGAATCTATGGGATCATACACATAAAAGTACCATCTGATCAAATAGCCGATCAATGATTATGAATCGTTGAAAGGATTTAATTATCAATATGATTGATGATTAATCTTTTACAAAAATTGTAATAAATTATTTACTAATAGTTGATAAATTAGAAGAATAATTAATTAACAATTTGATTGTTATTGGCTCAATTTGATTGAGCAATGGGAATTGAATTAAATCTAATTGAATTGGATTTAGTTAGGTTTGCTTTGGATTGATTGGATACAGCTCTATTGAATGACAGGACTTGTTCCAATTGATCTTAGGGATGTAAATCAAATTTTGAGTTGAATAAGATTCAAGTTAATTTGATATAGGCCATGATTAGATCAAACTCTATTGGATAATAGGCTTGACTGGATCAAGCCCTATTGATTAAAAATTTTTCTGATTTTCATTAAGGATCAATCCTTGGATCAATGGGATTTTAATCTAACTAATTCTCTAATTGGATTAGGGCCTAATTGATTTCATAATTGGGATAGGACCTAATTAGTTAGTTTGTTATAACTATTTTCTAAATTAGTTAAGATTTGGTTCAAGAATTAGTTAGAATTTGATCAAAATTCATGAGTCCTATTTGGAATAGGAATAAATCAACTAAATCCCATCTATTTAAGTGATCCTCCATGCCTCCACTCCCTTTTACCATGAGATCTCATGCCCAAAGAAAGGTCCCATGTCCTCCCCTCTCTTTTGTGAGAAAAATGGGTGTTTCCTCCTCTTTTGGTCGCCAAAAAGAAAGGAGGGGTGTCCAAGAGTTGGACGCCCCATATCCCATGCATCTCGGCTTCCTTCCCAACTCCTTTTGAAAAGATTTTATGAGGTTTTACTGTTGGTTCTTAGGCATCAAAGAGGGCTTCTCTTGCTGGTTCTACAGTAGAAAATTAGGAAAGAAAAATTCTTCCCAACGAGAGAAAGAGAAGGAAGAAAAAGGATCTTCTTTCTTATGCGTAGTCTTGGAGAAGAAAGAGTTCTTCTCTCAAATTTTTTCTCTATTTTTCTCTAAGATTAAAACTAGATTGGATCTAATTTTTAATATGAGGATTTGGAGAAGAAATATCAAAAAAATCTAGTTGGGTATTTGGGGCTTCCTAGAGTTCTAGATCAAAGAGAAAAAGGGAGAAGAAGAGAGAAGAATGGTTCTTCTCTTGGATCTCTCTTTTGAGTTCTTCTAGAGCTTAGAAATTCATGTAATTTTTAACATGAGAAATCAGATTAGATCTGATTCTCATCATGAAAAATCAAAGACGAAAAGTTCTTCTTAAAGGTGTAAAAGGAAGAGAGAAAGTTCTCTCTTGTGCGTAGGAGAATTGAGAAGAAGGATTCTTCTCTTAATCTGTATCGTAGAGATTTCTTGCGTGGATCTAGAAAAACAAGAGACGATCTCTTTGTTTTTCATCTTCTTCATGTTCTTCTTAGATTAGTCAAAATATGGTATCTTTGCGAGCTGGCACTCCTGGAGAGATTGATCAGCACATGGACTTCGTATGGATACCTATAGAGACCGAACACGTATACGACTGTCGAGCATCATGAAGAATCAACTACTATAAATTTTGAATGCGGTGATCTGCTACCCACACTCAGGTATGGAGTTTTAAACTCAATTCATATTTAGATATGATCTAAATATAATTTAGATATGATCTAATTATATATAGATATGATTTATACTTGCTGAATTTTAGATTTCAGATTTACATACATGTATATTAGTTCATGTTATGACTCTTGTATGGTAGTTTTAGATTTGATCTTTGCATGCATTGTTGATTAAATTATTTAATCTATATATATACTACTACAAAATTTTAAAAATATATACACAAAAGCACCATGCTTCTCTTCAATTGGTATCAAAGCGAAGGTTCATTATGACATGAGCATATATGCATATAGAGTTGAAATCTAGATTTAGCAATACATGAGATATGTTATGATCTGATTTTAGATATGATCTAATGTAAAAATCAGATCTAATATTATTTAGGTTTCATCTAAATTTTTGCATATATGATATGTGAGTAGATTAGATGATCTGATTAGCAAGTACTTAGATTGGGTTGATCACCAAGCCATCCGATCAAAAGAGCAGAAAGGGTTTAAAAGCCCTCTCTTCCTATTCGATAGGGTGCTCTTATGATGTGTAGGGGTGCCATGTGATTTAATCCCATGAAGAAAAAAGCAAAAGGAAGAACTTACTTTTCTGTAAAATCCTAGATGTTGAAACTCTAAAAATTTTTGTATGTGATACAAAGCTTGAGTTGTATGAAAAGTAAAATATCTAATCTGTATGATTAAAATTATTTTAATCATTAAAAATAAAATTTAAAATCATAAAGTGTTTAGATATGATCTAAAATTTGTTATGATTAATTTTATTTCAGTTTATGTGAGAATTTTTAGATCTGAAACTATGTGATATTTGTTGGCACGCTGTCTGAGCCAACTAGTTTTGAACTGTATCGATCCAGTTTTTTGATTTAATTGGTTCAGTGTTGATTGATCCGATCCAGCATCTCAGGCCGAACAGTAGTAGTTACTGTTCATGATCAATTAGTCGATTAAGTATCAAACTTAGTCAACCTACTGAAGTTAGCCAACTCAGTTCAGGGGTGAGCCGTTCTAGTTTTCAGAACAAAAAATTTTGCATAAAATTGATGTAAAATTATTTTATAAAATTGAAATGATTTCAATTAATAACCTTAATCTATGTTAATGCTATACTTAATTAAGAATTAAAAATATATTTTAAATCTAAAATTATGATTAAAGATCTAATGACATTGCATAAAATATGAGATATGGGTTAGCTCAAATTAGGTCCTTTTAATTGGGTTAGACCTAAAGTTAGAATCAAAGACCTAATAGACTAAAAGGGTAGTTGATCAAATCTAACCAATAGTTGATTTAGATTAGGTCAAGGATACTTTAAATCAATTACAATAGTTGTAGTTCATCGAATCCATATCTTTGATTAAACCAAATAGACTTTGATTGAGGCTCAAAGGTTGAACCCGAGTCATTGGACTGATTAGATCACTAAGTGACTCAAGTTGACCCATGTTGTTAAGGTTAATTAGTATGACTGATTTAGGTGCATTGAATTGACTTGTCTCTAATCCTTCTTATGACTTGATAAAGTCAGTGGGAGGATTTATGACGTACCGATTGGACTTGCTAGTCACTAATTCTTTACACGATTTGATGAAGTCAGTGGAAGAATTTATAATTTATAGATCGACTGATGTCTTATTAAATAAATTAATTAAATCTTTTAAATTATTAGATCCATAAAATGAACTAGTTATGGGGATAACTAGATCATAGCCTTCCATTAAAGTGTATGATAATGAGTCTAATATTTCAAATAGGCATTGGAAGCGCCACACGTCTAGTGTCTATTACGTGTTGGAATTATCATCTATCATATGATCATCTTATGGTACCTTCAGATCAATGCTCAAATTGACTGAGCCACACTCGAATCTGGACATTCGTTTGTTGGATGCACTTGATGTTGTTATGTTAATAGTTGGACCTAATCAGGATTTTCAGTGGAGAGTCACACGCCTGCTAAAGAGATATCTGGGGCAAAATCTAATTGCTAGAAATTGTTTGGAGAAATAATTGATTATGAATCTATCCATGAATGTACTAGGATTGACCGAACCATACTCGGATCTGAATGCAGTCTGTGTGGATTCTGGTACCCACTGAGAAAATTAAAGTAATTTTTCAGATTGGAGGTAGAGGCTACCAGTTTGTATAAAATAGTGAGAGAATCTTTAGACTAAAATTCAAATCTTTAGACTTAAAATAATTCATATACTAATAGATCAATTATTCTCTTTTCAAAAATAGTTAGAATATTGTCGCTCTATTCACCGTTAGATAGTGACAATATTATCGGACCTAACTTCGATAGTCAGTATCGAAAGTTGAATATAATTTTTGAGTGAATTGATCAAGAAGTCTCAAACCAACATAAACAAGCTTAAAAGAGAAATCAACAAATAGTTGCTGGTTAAGATAGTTATATGATAACTCCTTGAAGTTTTTTTATTGGTAAAACTACTATTTGGGTATAGGATACTAACAGTACAAGTCATGTTTGCAAATAGTTGTAAAATACTTTAGAATAGTAGAAGGTTGGTAAATGGTAAGAGACTTCTGAATGTAAGAGATGGAAGTCTGTTTCAGTCTTAATATTAGAAATCATCAAGCTTGTTTTCAATCCTAAAGATGTTATTTTAAGTGATTGTCACTATTGTCCAATTTTATTGATGGTGTCAATAAGAATAATTATTGTGATATCGTTATGAATGATACTACAATAATAAGTGGATAATTGAAAATAATATAAACTCAGTACCATAGCCTTTTAGTATAAAGTACACATCTAACTAGCACCCTAGATTAGATAATGTCACTAAAGCCTACTTTTGGTATAGTTGACTTAGTCACCTTTTATTGAAAAGGGTGTATGAGCCAGAATGTTTTGAGTTTGGTACATATTGATGTATTTGCACTCATGAACATAAGTGCCAGAAGAGGGCTTACTACTTCATTAAAATCTTTGACGATCTATCTTGGCATGGGTGCATCTTGCTTATGAAGCACAAGTTCGAATTGGTTGAAATGTTCAAATGATTCCGTAATGACGTAGAAAAATAAACAACAAAGAGTATTAGAACTAATCGGTTTGACCGATGAAGTGAATACCTTTATAATAAATTTTTGACATGTCTTGAAGAGAATTGGATTCTCTCTTAATAGATCTCTCCTGAGATACCACTGTATAAAAGGGTGTTTGAAAGGAGGAATTAAACTTTGTTAGACATGGTTCAGTCCATTGTGGGTTTGCTAATCTGCCTGAGGTTATGTTTAGAGACCACTTGATATGTGCTCAAGAACGTTCCAAGCAAATCGATCATCAAAATTTCATATGAACTCTCTTACCTTAGGGTTTGGGGTGTTAAACTTATGTGAAATATTCACAAACCGACTAGCTTGAATCTTGATCTGATAAATATTATTTTAAAAATATTTCTTTTACCTTCTTGGTGGATATGAGATGTTTATGAATCTTAAGGTATTCTTTTTGAAAATAAAATTTTTGGTGAAGAAATTGATGCCGTTAAGAGCAAGCTTAGTGAAGCTTGATAGGTAGAAGAACCAACTCTGACACAAACCAATAGAATCGGAGTTGATTAGATCAAATCCGAAGTTCGATGTAAAGGCATCTCTGTGTAGATATAGTAGAGTATCGTGTCAGTCGAGCAGATACTTTGATTTCTAGGTTCAGGATGGAGATTTGATCTCCCATACGGATGCTGTATAGGGATCTAACTTAAGAAGTGGCTTGGAGTCATTAAATCTGAAATGAAGTCCATGAAGATCGATGATATATGGACATTTATTGAATCACCTAAAAAGGTAAGACCCATAGAGTGTGAGTGGATTTTAGATGGATAAGAGACACAGATAGAAAGATGGAGACCTATTAATTCTATTCGATTGCCAAAGAATTTCATCCAAGTTATAGTGTTGACTATGACAAAAAAATTTTTCTTGTGGCAATCCTCAAGTCCATTCAGATTGAATTAAACTTCTTGGAGTTGAAATATACATTTTGAATGTATGGCTTCATTGAGAAGGAAGCAGAATCCTGTATGTACAGATGGGCTAATAGTTCTGTAAAAGTATTCTTTATGTTGTTTGGATGAATTTCTTTTAATCAAAAATGACATCCTTACATTACAGAGAATAAAAGCTTGGTTGTCATCTCTATTCTCCATAAAGATTTGAAAGGTTATGAGAACCATCATTAAATATTTATGAAATACTAAAGACCAACGGCTCATTTATGGAGAATTTGATTTAAAATCTGTGGAATATTGATTTTAGTTTCTAGTCAGACCAAAATGACAAAGGTGTGTCAGATTATGTTTTTATCATAAAAAGAGAAGCGACATGCTGGAAAGGTTCCATGCAGTATTCAGTAGTCAGTTTTATTTGCGATACGGAGTTCTTTGTGGTATTTAATACTGATAAAGAAGTTGTTTGGTTATGAAAATTTTTTTGCGAGCTAGGAGAGGCACCCTCCATTGATGGTCCAGTCCTTCTGTATTGACAACAGTACTGGAGCCATAGCTCAAACTGATGAACTAATATTCTATCAGAGAACCAAATACTTTCTGTATTACAATCATCTTGTTCGATAAGATCAAAATAAGATCAACCTTAGAAAGATCGATCGAAAGAAAAACTTGACTGATCCATTGACTAAAGCAATCGGATCTAAAAAGTTCGATGATCATAAATAAAAGATGGGTATTTGATACCAATCTTATTGGCTTTAGTCCAAGTGGAGTTATTGAAAATTATATCTTAAAGTTGATCATCTAGATTGTAGATGATTGTGCTCCATACATGTATATGAATTATAAAATGATAAATGTTATCTGGTAAGATTCATCATAAGGAATACATCTTCTTAAATAGAATTCATATGTTATGATGAAGTTCTTAGAGCTACTTTCAAAATGATAAAGGAGGATTTATCATGTGGTTCTTAAATCCTGCTTGCGACCAAATGATACAATTATTACAAGGACGATAATTGTATCGAGTGTAGGTTGTTGTGTGCTATATTAGTTGGTTGTCCTCTTAACCAAGGCATGTGACAACATGGGTATGACATATGAATGATTTGTAGGAGTACATTTCACTGAGTGTGATCACTTTCAGAGTACTCTGCTGTCAAGGATTGCTTTGATGGGATATGGATATATGTGTCCCCCTGACCTGAGACTGCCTCGATGACTTGCAAGCAACTCACTGTGCTTTGGTGTCAGACTATCCGAATTTTTAATTCGGTGATGGAATATTTTTAGGTACAGTCAAGTACTTGTGAAGTCTGAGTACGAGTCAATATGGGATTGACCACTCCAAGTAAAATTGGAGATGATGCATCACTGTATTTCAATTTAGTAAAACTTTGACCAAAGTAGTCCTAGTGAGGAGTCATAGAATTTTTGAGGTTGAGACACAATGTGGACTACTCATCCTGGGTTGACAGTTTAACCCTTAGTCGTCCTTGAGCATCGAGAGTCAAAAGGATAAATTATACGGTAACTATATCCACATAAGTTCTAGAGTGTTGCTGGGCATACATTCGGCCTATCCGAACGTCGGAAACCATTGCTAGATGGTAATATCAAATAGTACAAAAATTATTCTTATGCTACCGACTTAGGTTCGAACCTATGGGGTCACATACATAGAAGTACCGTTTGATCAAATGGCTGATCAACGATTATGAATCATTGAAGGATTTAATTATCAATATGATTGATGATTAATCATTTGCAAAGGTTGCAATAAATTATTTACTAATGGTTGGTAAATTAGAGAAATAATTAATTAATAATTTGGTTGTTATTGGCTCAATTTGATTGAGCAATGGAGATTAGATTAAATCTAATTGAATTGGATTCAGTTAGGTTTGCTTTGGATTGATTAGATGCAGCCTTATTGAATGACAGGGCTTGTTTCAATTGATCTTAGGGATGTAAATCAAATTTTGAGTTGAATAAGATTCAATTTAGTTTGATATAGACTTTGATTGGATCAAATCTTATTGGATAATAGGCTTGATTGGATCAAGCCCTATTGATTAAAAACTTCTCTGATATCCATCAAGGATCAATCTCTGAATCAATGGAGTTTTAATCTAACTAATTCTCTAATTGGATTGGGGCCTAATTGATTTTATAATTGGACTAGGACCTAATTAGTTAGTTTATTATAATTAATTTTTAAATTAATTAGGATTGGATCCAAGAATTAGTTAGAGTTTGATCAAGATTCATGAGCTCTATTTGCAATAGGACTAAACCTACTAAACCCCCATCTATTTAAGTGATCCTCCACACCTCCACTCCCTTTTACCGTAAGATCTCATGCCCAAAGAAAGTTCCCATGTCGTCCTCTCTCTTCCGTGAGAAAAGTGGGCATTTCCTCCTCTTTTGGTCACCAAAAATAAAGGAGGGGCGTTCAAGAGTTGGACGCCCTGTCTCCCATGCATCTAGGCTTTCTTCTCAACTTCTTTTGAAGAAATTTTGTGAGGCTTTTATTGCTGGTTTTTAGACATCAAAGAGGGCTTCTCTTGCTGGTTCTATAGTAGAAAATTAGAGAAGAAAAGTTCTTCCCAACGAGAGAAAGAGAAGGAAGAAGAAGGGTCTTCTTTTCTATGCGCAGCCTTGGAGAAGGAGTTCTTCTCTCTTTTTTTTTTTTATTTTTTTCTAAGATTAAAATTAGATTGGATCTAATTTTTAATATAAGGATTTGAAGAAAAAATATCATATAAATCTGGTTGGGTGTTTGGGGCTTCTTAGAGTTCTAGATCAAGAAAAAAAAGGGAGAAAAAAAGAGAAGAACGGTTCTTCTCTTGGGTCTCTCTTTTGGATTCTTCTAGAGCTTAGAAATTCATGTAATTTTTAGCATGAGAAATCAGATTAGATCTGATTCTCATCATGAAAAATTAGGAAAGAAAAGTTCTTCTTAAAGATGTAAAAGGAAGAGAGAAAGGTTCTCTCTTGTGCGTAGGAGAATTGAGAAGAAAGAGTTCTTCTCTTGATCTCTATCACAGAGATCTATTGCGTGGATCCAAAAAGAAAAGGAGAGGATCTCCTTGTTCTTCATCTTCTTCATGTTCCTCTTAGATCAACCAAAACATGGTGTCTTCGTGAGCTAGCACTCTCAGAGAGATTGAACAACACATGGGCTTCATGTGGATACTTGTAGAGGTCAGACACGTATGCGACTACCGAGCATCATGAAGAACCAACTACCATAGATTTTGAACGCAGTGATTTGCTATCCGCACTCAGGTATGGAGTTTTGAACTCAATTCATATTTAGATATGATCTAAATATAATTTAGATATTATCTAACTACATATAGATATGATCTATACTTTCTGAATTTTAGATTTCAAATTTACATACATGTATATTAGTTCATATCAGATTCCTGTATGGTAGTTTTAGATTTGATCTATGCATGCATTGTAGATTAAATTATTTAATCTATATATGTATCGCTGCAAAATTTAAAAAATACATACATAAAACCACCATGCTTCCCTTCACCACTATGCAAACCTCAAAGCACACCAAATCCCTTCATTCATCCTCATGCATAGATCTCAAAACATCCTGAGTATATGATCCATGGTTAACAATCACTTATCGTATGGATCTCGAAGCACTTTGAACCCCATTTATCCACCTACACAAATTTCAAAGACCCTTAGTATATGTTGTAGCTAAGTATCATCCATTGCACAGATCTCACAACACTCCAAACCTCTTCATTCATTCACACTCTTATTGGAACATATGCAACAGCAGACTAATGCTATCGGCTGGTTGGAGATCTGGAGGACTAGATTTCTTGGCTAGACCAAGCACTTGCTACCATAGCATGTTGGAACTGTCCCAAGTTTAGAGTTAGCGGGCCTGATGATGCTCGATGCATTGCAGCTATTCGGGAGGAACTGCAATTCATTAGACAAATTAAAGCTGCAAATAAGTATGCATGCTGGTTTTGTATCGATCCATCAATATCTGAATTAGATTGAAGTCCCTAGTCACACCATCTTATCAATGACTGCTAGTGTTTGCTATAGAATTCAATGAATTTTCTTGTGAATGTAACAGCTGAAGATGGTTCATCTACAAGGCTATGCAAAATAAATCATTAGAGATAGTTTCAAAAGAGAAACTTCATTCGTTGAGCCACTGATAAGATGTAGAAAGCTGAACCACAGACAACTCAAAATCCTCCAATGTTCTGAATATCAAGAAGCAAGTCCCACCTACCCTAATTATAGAGAAAAGAAAGAAACAAGAATTAATATGTTTAGATTGCACTTTAATCCCAAGTGATTGCGGAACCAATACAAACAGATTGCTCTGCTTTCATGACTACAAATCCAAGCAAGAAAACCTTTAAACCATAATTACTGAAACTTGTCTCAATTATCAGGATTTGCAAACACAACATGCCTGCCAAAAAAAAAAAAAGAATGTCCCATAATTACAAATCGGCATTCATGTCCCTACAAATCCAGACAAGAAAAAATCCACAAACATTGCTAAACCTTGTCCCAGTTGCCTGGATTTGCATCCGTTTTGGTAAATTTACTAAAGAGATCACGTAACTTTGTCATAACAATTCTAATGGAGTTCAAGTTGCATTGGGTTAAGGGTGTAACGCATTGCCATTGGTTGCATCAGAATGGCAATTGATGTAGTCTCAGGTTAAGCTTCGGCCTCAATAGGATTCTTATAGAAATAGGGTAGACCCGACCCAACGCAATATTTGGTTTCCCAAGGCCAACATTAACCCAAGTATGGAACGTTACGGGATACTTTGAGTTAGGCCCAGGCCAGCCAACTGTAGATGTCCAGCGAACGTAACGGCCCACTAAAGATGAGCTGTCTCCCGTATTTCTCCCGCAGCCAATCCGGCGGTGTTTCGAAAAAAAATATGACCGTTAAATAGACCTCAACATATAAATATTCCCAGCCCGGAGCTCCCCCTTACCTTTTCCTTTTCCCTCTCGAACTCGCTCTCCCGCTTTCTATCTCTCTCGTGCGATCTTTTGGTCCTCAATCTTCCGATCTTCGTCTGAGAGGCTGGGAGTCCAAGAAAGGTCGCTGGGACGACAATGGTGCCGCCGGGCTACTCGTTCAGACCGAGTGATGAGGATCTCCTCGTCACCTACCTCAAGGAAAAGCTTTTCCAACGCCCTCTTCCCTGCGATGTTATTGTGGAGGCTGACGTCTATGGAAACCATCCCAAGGACTTAGCTTGTAACTATCTTGAGCTTCTCCATCATCTTCTTCCTTAATTTAGGGTCTCCAACCTTTTCTTTGGTTTTTCTTGGGGGTTGTAATCTTGTGCTGCTCCATCGTCTTCGTTCTTGATTTGGGGTTTTAATTAACCTTTTCTTTGGATTTTCTTGGGATGTTTCAGGGCAGAATATCATGGCAAACAGGGAATTTGAGTGGTTCTTCTTCACTTCTACCACTCGGAAGCATCCTGGTGCAAGCGAAACCAGCCGCGCATCTCGGCGCGCCGGCCTGGGAAGATGGAAGGCCACCAGAGGTGTCAGGACGGTCCTGGATTCCGAGAATAACGCCATCGGGTCAAAGCAGAGTTTCTGTTACATGGAACAGAACTCGAAGGGTGGAGAGGAGAAGACGGTGTGGCTGATGGAGGAGTTCTCCATACAGAATCTTAGAAGGAGAGGGAGTGCTGATGTGATGAGCGACAGCAATAAGGTGCATATCACCCTAAATAACCGTCAATGTTATTGCAATTTTATCTTTTCTTGATTCTAGGAATTGATGTTCTAATTTTGCATCTCTTGTTTTTATTGCAGCTGGATGACTGGGTTATCTGCAAGATTTACTTGACTCCAAAAGCTCGCAAGGGTTGCGCTGAAATAAAACCAGTTGTTGGTGCTACATTGGAGCCCGCAGCAAAAAGAAGAAGGATAGAGGTGCCTTACTCTTCTCCCTCTCTTCTTCTTCTTGGTCTTCTTCTGCTTTAAGGCTTTGTCTCCTTTGCTGACTCCCACTTGTCTGATACCAGCCAACACACATGAAAAATCCACAAACATAACTAACAGACAGTGAATTCTCAAACTTATTGATCAGACTGTGCAAGATGCTCTCAAAAGGCAGCAAAATATAAGTGATATATGGACAGTTCATGCATCTGAAATTTTAAGAAATCCTATAGTGATACAGCAAAAGGAACATATCATAAGAATCCTCTTATCTGACACCAGCAAACATACCACAAACATAATTAATACCTCGTCCCACTTATCTGGATTTGCATTCACGATCTACATGGCAATACAAACTGTGCTGTAACAATTTTTTTAAGACTTTGCTCTGTCTTCTTTGCTGACTCCCTCTTATCTGATACCAGCCCGAATGCATGATGGTCCCACCTGGATTTATTTTCCAGCCAACTGATGAGGAGCTCTTGGATTTCTTCCTCAAGGAGAAGCTCCTCCATCAGCCGCTTCCATGCGACATAATCAAAGAAGCTGATGTCTATGGAAACCACCCCAGCAACCTTGCAAGTAAGTGTGTGTGTGTAAAGATCAACACCCATGATCCCTTCTTTTTCTTATTCTGTTCTATATTGGCTGTGATTAAGGTTGCTGACTCAGCATCCTCTTCTTGGATTCCTTTCTTTAGCTCAATTTGCCATGGCAAATAGAAACTTGGAGTGGTTCTTCTTCACCTGGACCACTCGGAAGCATCCAGATGCAAAACAGAGCAAGAGGGCATGTCGAGCTGCAGGCCAAGGTCGGTGGAAATCTACCCAAGCTGTGAAGCCAGTGCTCAATGAGGAGGGCCAGGTCATTGGCTCCAGGCAAAACTTCAGCTACATGGAACGGACCCCCTCGGGCAAGGAGGAGAAAAGCATCTGGCTGATGGAAGAGTACTCCATCCAGAATCTTAGAAGAGGTGGTGATGCAGCTATGTCGATGGACCAAAACAGGGTATTTATTATGCTGCCATGAATATCATACATCTCTTGTTCACAGTTGTTGATGATATATCTTTTATTATTATAATAATTTTGTGCCTCTTATCCTCTGTGGCAGCTGGATGATTGGGTCATTTGCAAGATTCACCTGACGCCATGCGCTCGCAAACAATTGTCTGTGCCTGCAATGGAAAGCAAAAATTTGGAGATGCCAGAAATAGAGAATCAACCTTTAATGCTCCCATGCCAGGATTGCCTGATTTCTCAGCTACCTAGCGATACCCTCCCTCAGCTCCATGATGCATTGGACCGAGAGGTGGAGTCTTGTCCTTGCATGTTGCCTGATAGCTCGCTGCAGCATCCGACTCCTGATGACATAATTGAATCACCAACCATGGACGAGTTCCTCCAACAAACTGCTTATGCACCTGACCCCCTCCCGCAGCTCACTGATGCATTAGACCAAGAGGTGGAGTCTTGTTCAGGTGTGTCGCATGACAGCTTGCTGCAGTCTCCGACTTTGGATGAGATATATGAGTTTCTTGAATCAGTACCCGTTGATGAGTTCCTCCAACAAATTGCTCATGCACCTGATGAAAGCCCTGACATTGATCAGCATGACAAAAACAGCCTTCCTCCTCCTTAGTTGCTTGATTAGAAGCTGCAGGGAACACCACCCAGCTCTACATAGGCTGGTGATTTCTTTTGTTTGGAAGTTTATTTATGACCTTTATGAGTAGTAGTATCGTAGACATAATTGAAGATGTAAATATGAACTATGTATGTTGAGTTTCGTGGAGAGAAATGAAAAATTATTGCAAGCTTTGCATTGATGTGATTATCTACAATCCTTTTAGATTGTTTATTTGTAAATTGATTCAATAAATTACAGCTTCAATTTTTGGGGCAGATTTTGAAGGGACAGGAAAGGGACCAGTGAAAAAAGTACTCGGGGTTTTCATAGAAAGGAAACCAATGAAAAGCTAATTTTTCAAAAAAACTGTAATTTTGATATAATTTTCCTTGCAAGTTGCAGCAAAAAATTCCTTGCAGGAAAGGGGATGCTGTAACTTTTTGGAACTTGAGATATTTTTCATAAATGAGTAACTTATCAGGCTTAATAGTATCAAATGAGGTATGCACTTCATTGATCTCTTTCTTTAACAATATATTCCGTCTTTTTTCACAATTTAACTTCTTGGTTCTTGAATTACTATTTAAAATGCATTTGTTCATGTTTTCCGGTCTATATTTGTATGCCTTCAAGGGAACAATATCCAAATTTTGGACAAGGATTTGAGTTTATTCTCCTTGGAATAAAGATTTTAACATCTTAATGATCTCTATCAAGTTTTACCATACAGTACTGAACTGGATGGTATGCAGTGTGCCATGTCATATCGATTCAATATCGATACATGATTTCTGGGACATACAGATACTTGATATTATGAACTAGCTCTGTATCAACACAATAATAGTGTGGCACCAGTACTGTGCTGGGATTAGGATGGCATACCTTGGTCTTTATTTTGGCTCCTGGAGAGGGTTTAGATGGATGTGCCTATTCAGATTCAAATTATGATGGATGATTCCACTATGGGGAAGGCAGCCGTTGAAATTCTTTATGAAACTCTGCCATTGCTATTGGAAGCAAAGAGGATGTTGTAGTGTAGGACGAAGGCTAGAGACTAGAGAAATAAAGGTCATATATAGTGCCGTCGTTGATAATTTTTAATGATGAAAAAATTTTCATTGTCAATAATCGATATTACCGATGAAAAATTTCATCATTAAAAAATTATTTTTTTGAAAACTATTTATGATGAAAAATTTTAGTTGTAAAAAAAGATAATTTGCAATGAAATATTATGTCACTAATAAGAATATAATTATTTATGATGAATATTATTCATCACTATTAATTTAATTAAAAATTTTTATAAAAATTAAATTTAAAAAAATATTAGCGATGTAAATTTTGAAAGGAATATGCCCTACAAGCCAATCGAAATTTGTATTTTGATGGGTTTTCCTTGTAATCTTTCAGACTTATGTATTGACTCTTTAAATAATAAAAGGCATTTTCATCATATGTTGCATCTTACTTTAGTAATGATTATGATGAACTCCATAAATCAGGAAAATGGGTTTAGGGTTATGATGAGATCATACCTATGAGACCTAAAATCCTAAAAATTTTGATTTAGAATATTCCTAGTCATAGGAGCATTGAGTAGGAGATCAATGTTCCGGATAGATTAGCACTTTCTATGTATGCTCGATGGAGAGGGTGGCAGATCTCATATGCCACTTGTGTGAGACACTAATACAAGGAAGTGGGTGCTCATTAGAGAATGAGTTCACTGAATTGATCCGACTTAAGAAACATCTTATGGAATTTACTTACCTGTCAAGAGATGTTTTCTTATAGTGGGAGTTGTGCATGTAATCCTTTGACCTGAGACTACCATAGAACCTTGTATACATGAATCCATATTTTTTGGTTCATACTCATTCATGACTTAGTCATGTACGGGGTGTTCTAGATATGGTAGAATGTGTATGGAGGTTGTGAGTAGGTCAACATGGAATCGATCACTCCTGGTAAGAGGAAATCGCATCCTACTTGTTCTGATCGATTGATGATTCAGAAAGCCTTTGATCAAAATAGAATAAAAATTAGAAAGAGTTTCTAATATTTTATTAATTAAATCATCATATAAGATTGAGAGAAATATGAGTATGATATTGAATTTGACATCATTCCATATCCAGAGTCATATTCGGGGTGCAGAGAGATCGTAGGATCAAATTGCACGATAACTTTCCACTGAAGGGTATTTTTGGTATTTCTATCAAAAATTTCATATCTTCCAGGTAGATATGATACATTGCTAGACGTCAATCTTGTCTTATGGATTTGATCGAATTAAAGAGTTTAATTCAATTATCAATTAGAAAGAGTTCTAATTGCTGAAATCGGGTTAGCTCGATTGGATCTAGATCGGTTAGATTAGATTCTAATCAAATCAAATCGACTTGAACTCAGACCTATTGCTGGCTAGATGTGGAACCCAATGGGTCACACACAAAGAGTATTGATCATGGGTCTAATTGGATTAGATCATGTTTGTAAAATTGACATGCTAGCACATGTTGCAAAAAACTAGCTCCTTGTTTCGAATCGGGTTTAAAATTGATTCCAGATTGGGCTAATTAAAGCCAAATTAATTCAAATCAATTTTGGATTTGAGTTGGTTCAGACCTTTGCTGCATGTACCAAAAATTTGGAGCCAGGAAACCAATTCTCCATGAGTCAAGAATTTTTCTTGTGCGTGGGTGCAGTTTTTGTGTGCAGAAACAGTTTTTGCATCCCATGAGATGGGATGCCTCATCCTTGAGCTTATCCTATGTTCCATGATGAAATAAATTTTTGGATGATTCCTAACTTTATTTTGATCGTCAAGAATTTTTTTAAAGTCAAAATTCCTTCTGGTTTAATCGTGGAAATTCGTTGAAGTTGGAAATCCTGTCAGCCTGATCCATGCGCCTGACCAAGAGTCCAACTTGTGAAGGACTCTAACCCATTTGTCACGCCACTTTTTAATCTGAATTTTTTTCCACGACATTCTTATGTTAGCACCTTAATTTTTGGCCATTGGATGGACAAAATTATGTTGATGGGTGGTGAAAAAAATTATGCCATGCGAAGCTGCGTGACTCATCGGAGATAATCATCGAGAAAAATATTCCGAAGAGTCCTTCCGCAGGAAGCGTCTCTTGGATTTTTTTCTGATGATTGCCATGTGTCAAAAACTTCCAGATAGGCATGAGAATTTATCAGGAGGTGTGAGATTTTCTGATGGATGCGAGATGGCGCGTGGAAGGGGCGCGAAAAATTCCCGAAGGCAACCCATCGCTAAGTATTTAAAGGGGGGTGCGCCAGGGGATTGGATTTATTCAGATTTTCAATTCCTCCTTTCTTTCTAACATCTTCTCCCTATTGTCCAATTAGTCTCTTCCTTCTTTTGTTAGGACAAGTCCAAAAATAGAAAGGACAAGTCCAATTTTAGGACAAGAGTTTAGGAAGAGAATTATGGAAGACAAGGAGAGAAGAAAGGTAGGGATAGGAAGGCTAGGAGAAGAGGAAGAGCGTCTTGAGGTCCTGGTGTTCAAAAAAATTCTCAGAGTAAGAATTTTGGAAGAGAAATCATCTCAAAGAGTTGGTGTCCTGATCATAGCCCTGTGTGGATCACCGTTGGAGGACGAACACTTGGACGCCTGGAGGAGGTTCTGCCGAAATTTGGATTAAGCGCTGCAGGTATTCTTCTATAACTTAAATTTAATCTTGAATTTATGTTATATATGATTGTTAATCATCAAGGAGATACTGATTTAAGGGTTTAATATTTAAAATTTTTTTATTAAAATTTTTGAAATCCATTATGTTTTCACTGTGCATGCCCACTCTGAAACCCTATAAATTTTTCATCGTAAATATGATAATTTCTAACATAAATTTTTATCGCTAATAACACTACAAGAAAAGAAAGTTTTTACGATGAAATTATTTATGACACAAATATTTTTATCACCGATAATTATATTTATGATGAAAAATTAAATTCATCATAAATAATAAAATATTTATGATAAAAATAATTTTTTATCATAAATAATTATATATTAGTAATGGAAAAAATATTCCATCATAAATATGAATTATTTATGATAAAAATTTTCATCCTAAATAATTCATCATTTATTTTAATTTTAAATTTTTAGATATTCAAGATGAAAATATTTTCATAATAAATAATTTAAGTATTTATGGTGAAAATAGTTTTTTCATCGACAATAAAGTTATTCCCAATAAAAATATTTTCATCATCAATATTTGAAAAAAAATAAGAAATTTAAAAAATTCAAAAATTATAGATTATTTATTAAAAAATTATTATATTATAAATAATTGAGTATTTATGATGAAAATAAATTTTTATCATAAATAAAGTTATTTATGATAAAAATATTTTCATCATAAATAATTAAAAAATAATCAAAAATTAAAAAAATAAAAAATTACTCATTATTTGTGATAATCATAAATAAGTTCTTTTTATGATGAAATTTTTTTTATCATAAATATGAAATTATTTTGGATGAAAATATTTTCATCGTCAATAGTTAAAAAATTAAAAAATAATCATTATTTGTGATGAAAATTTTTTATCATAAATAACAACTTTTTATGATGAAAAACTAATTTTCATCATAATTGTGGTATGATTCCCAATGAAAATATTTTCATTGCCAATAGTTAAAAAATAAAAAATTTAAAAAAAATCAAAGATTGATTATTATTTATGATAAAAATATTCCATCATAAATAAGCTATTTTTATAATAAAAAATAAATTTTCATCATCAATACGAGATTATTTTTGATGAAAATATTTTTATCATCAATAGTTAAAAATTTAAAAATTTAAAAAAAATTAAAAGTTGATCATTATTTGTGATAAAAATTTTTCATCATAAATAATCACTTTTTATGATGAAAAACTAATTTTCATCATAAATACAACATTATTCCCGATGAAAATATTTTCATCGTCAATAGTTAAAAAATAAGAAATCTAAAAAAAATTAAAAATTGATAATTATTTATGATAAAAATTTTCCATCATAAATAAACTCTTTTTATGATGAAAATAAATTTCATCATAAATATGAGATTATGATCAATGAAAATAATTTCATCACCAATAGTTAAGAAAATTAGAAATTTAAAAAAAAAATCAAAAATTGATCATTATTTGTGATAAAAGTTTTCATCATAAATAATATCTTTTTATAACAAAAAAATTTTCATAAATACTGTATTATTAATGATAAAAATATTTTCATTGCAAATAATTAAAAAAATATAAAAATTAAAAGTTAATCATTATTTACAATGAAATTTTCTATCACAAATAATGATAATTTATGATGAAAATTTTATTTTTATTATAATAATTAAAATTTTATTTTTATTATAAATATATTTATTTATGATAAATATATTTTCATCATCAATATGTAAAAAAATCATAAAATTTAAATTCCTGATTTTGTGTAAGGCAACTGCATCTATTTTTTGTAGTAGCTGTATACATCTTTTATTCTTTTACATGATAACAAAATAAATATGAGTTATGATCCAGATCGAACTTTTTGTATGAAAAAATCATATAAAAATAGATGATATTCGTGGATTAGAATGAATAGATCTTTTTGAATGAAATAAACTATATGTTTATTTATGCATAAAATTTATTTGTTCATCATCGCTGTCCCTATTATTAGTAATATCAATGAATCTTTCTGATAGAGTATCTGTCTTAAACTGGATGAAAGAAAACTTCTTTTATGCAGAAACCATACAGTTAAGCAATACATTCTAGCATGACTTTCTGAAGGAGGAAAATCACTTTTCCTCGTAGGATCTTTCAGATTTCACCAAATCTGGGATAAAATATTTTTAAAAAAATTTATCCTATATATATTTTAGATCTAAATCTCTAGATCTAATCTTATTATCTGATATTTTAAATCTAAAATTAAATCTAAAACTATGATGAAAGAAGAATTACCTCAAGGGTAATCTAATTACCCTTAGATGATCTCTGCACAGTCCGAGGTTCTGATGTAGCCACGCAAGTGCTTGGCCTCTACCGGTATCCACTCAGGTAGGACCTGAAATGTCTTCTCCTCACAAATCTATGCTCAAAAAATCAGGTCTAAATCTGATTTGAAAGATCTTCAAAAGTCTTTCTGAAGTTGGAGCAGCAGCCTATCGAAGAAGTCCTGTAGCCTTCTGTTCCAGGCATCACCACGCCTTGGATCTTTGCCAGATGGACGTCCAACTCTTTGGACATGAAGAGGGGAGGAAGGAGAGTAGGGAGGATGTGGAGAAGAGGGGAGGGGGTGGCAGCTATTGGGTTTTTGCATAAAACAACTTCTTCCTCGAAACCCTAGGCGCAGTAGGGTTTATATAGACCCTGTATGCTGCGCAGTGCCACATCATTCAACCAATCAAAAAATTCTAATAAATTCTAAAAAAATTTTGATTGGTAGAGTGATGTCATCTGATCACATCAGATAAGAACCTCACCCTCTCTCCTAGGTTGGCACCAACATTGGATAAGCTCAAGCAAGGTGGCGCCAAAGAGTCCATGTTTATCAAGACTCTTTGGTTCTTATCCATTTGGGGCACCCACTTTAATCTAATTGGGCTTATGCCATAATCTGATTATGGCACCCAATTCAATTGGATTTTGGCATGTGGACACTCCACAAAAATCCTCCAATGGGCTCTCTTCAGTTTAAGACCCATATGTCAACATTTGACAGATGTCCTAAAATGAAATTGGTAGGTGACAGAAATTAGTAGGTGCTTGTCTTAAATTCATCTCATGAATTAAGACAAGCTTTTTTTGAGCTGGACAAGCTTCATTTAGACTGAGAGAAACCTTTCCAAGGTTCTCTGGATGAGTCAAATCACATTTGGCTAAGTAGAGACAGAAAAGATTACACGAGGAGAAAGTTAGGCTCAATCGTGTGCTAGCACGATTTCCTTGAACCTAATTGGATCCTATCCAAATCAATTGGGTTAGCCCAATTGATGACATCCAGATCCTAACCCTTGTTTGTGTGATCCAGTTAGGTTCAGTTCTGTATGGTAATGAGACATGTCGTGATCTCATCATCGACATCATCGAAACTCCTTTCGATGGATCAGAACTCTTCTGATTCAGACAATTAGAATGATCGATCATCAATATCATTCTAATTGTTCTCAAAATCCACCAGTGACGCCTAGTAGTATGTGGTGGCAACCCATCAGAACTAAAAATGAACCTCTCGGTGCAACTATCTGTGTGATTGAGTTCCTCTATCATGAGTCCCGACTGAATTAGGGTTAAGGTGAACTCGTCAAATCCAACATCAGTCATATGAGTTAATCGATCGATCCGAGTCCGATGTGAAACTCCAATGGAAAACTCTTTTCCATTATTTCACTCTGCTATGGCCATAGGCTTAAGCACTCGATCTTTCGATCATCATAAAACTACTCCTCTCATCTATCGAGGTTGATAGATCCCATCTTGGTGCGACCTAGTTCCTACAATGAATATGCTACAGCCAACATACACCTCAGGGTTCCGAAAGGCTAGGAGACCGAGTTATGGTGTAGTCAAACTATAACACACTTAAGGTGAACTGTCGATGCACCTCAGGTCAAAGAACTAGACACACAACTGCAACATCGAGCTAGTCATTGACGAGAAGGTAGACTTCCTTATGACTGCTCGAAGTGGTCACGCTCAGTACTTTCATTCTCAATAAATACTTGTACTCTCACTCCGGTGTCTCTACACCGTAGACTTAAGATACATATATCCTAAGAAAGCTATCGTACACCAACCTTCCGGATCGATCACCATCCTCGTGATGATCCTATGGTCAGGAGCTGTTTATGAGTTAGTTATTTAAATTCATGCCTTAAATTTTCAACTCTTGAAAATATGAATTTACATTCCTACTAACTTAAAGGATGTATCACAGACACAATATACACAATGTGATAGAAGAATAACCTTTTTATTCATTTATAGTCAAAATTATAAATTTGTCCTTAGATCTGTACAGGAATGTGTCAGCCGATCTGGCATCTAGGGCACACATCTAACAAACTCCCACTTGACCTAATGTCAATTGGCTACATATCTAAGTTCCATCTTCTCAAGGTGGGCTTCGATCTTTTACTGGCTCAATGGCTTAGTCAGTGGGTCTGCCACATTGTCTGTGGAGTCGACTCTCATAATCTTGACATAACCCTTTTCGAGGTAATCATGGATCAGATGGAATCACCGCTCGATGTGCTTGGACTTCTGGTGAGACCTTGGCTCCTTAGCTAGGGCTATGGTGCCATTATTGTCACAGTAAAGAGGTATGGCATCCGATGACATCACTTCAAGTTCTGCGGCAAACTTCTTGTACCAGAATACCTCCTTCGCAGCTTCCGATGCAATAATGTACTCTGTCTCCATGGTGGAATCAGTAATCACCGTCTGCTTGGAATTCTTTCAGCTAACTGCACCACCATTGCAAATGAACAGACTCGCAGATGTCGACTTTCGATCATCTATATCAGACATAAAGTTTGAGTCTGTATATCCCTGAATCTGGAGTTCTCCATTCCCAAAGATTAGAAACATATCCTTAGTCCTTCTCAAGTACTTAAGGATACATTTCACAGAAATCCAGTGCTCTTCGTTTGGATTCGACTGATATCTGCTTGTGACACTCACAGCATGGGCTATATCAGGTCGTGTACATAGCATGGCATACATGAGGCTCCCTATTGCCGAAGCATAAGGGATCTTGCTCATGCGTTCAATCTCCTCAGGTGTGCTAGGGTACTTCTTCTTAGAGAGATGAATGCCATGTCTAAAAGGTAATAAACCTCTTTTGGAGTTTTTCATGCTAAACCTTTTTAGCACCTCCTCTATGTACATCTTCTGTGAAAGTTCCAGCATCCTATTTGGTCTATCTCTATAGACCTTAATATCCAGTATAAAGGATGCCTCTCCTAGATCTTTCATAGAGAACTCCTTAGACAACCATACTTTGACTGAGGTCAATATGGGAATGTCATTCCCAATTAGGAGGATGTCATCTACGTACAATATTAGGATGACAACTGTGCTTCCACTGATCTTTTTGAACACACATGGTTCCTCCTCATTCTTGATGAAACCAAATGTTTTGATGATATCATTGAAATGAGTATTCCAACTCTGAGATGCTTACTTAAGTCCTTAAATGGACCTTTGTAGCATGCAGATCCTATGATCATCATCACTGGATGTGAAACTAAGCGGCTGTTCCATATAGATATCTTCCTTAAGATATCCATTTAAGAATGTCATTTTCACATCCATCTGCCATATTTCATAATCGAAATCGGCTGCAATAGCAAGCAATGTGCGGATGGATTTTAGCATGGCTACGGGCGAGAAGGTATCCTGATAGTTAATGCATTCGCGCTGACTATAACCTTTCACTACGAGCCTAGCTTTGAATGTCTCCATATTCTCATCTGCACCTATCTTTCTCTTGAAGATCCATTTACACCCAATAGGTATAATACCTTCAGGTGGATCTACCAAGGTCCAGACTTGGTTTGAGTACATCGAGTCAATTTCTGATCTCATTGCCTCTAACCATTTCTCGAAGTCGATATCTGATATCGCCTCGTCATAGGTCTTGGGGTCATCACCATGAGCCCCATTTCCTGTGAGAAATATTTCCTCTACATCTTCTTGTATGGTACCTAAGTACCTTTCAGAAGGATGAGAAATTTTAGTCGATCTACGAGGTGGAAGAAGTTGTGTTAAGACTAGTTCTGATTGATTTGATTCCTCAGGTTCTTTAGCTCGTTGCTCTTGGGAGACATTCTCCTTGAGCTTAATTATTCTTCCGATGCCACCATCTTGAATAAACTATTTTTCAAAAAAAATAGTATTTCGACTTACAATCACATTGTGGTCTTTCGAAATATAAAAATAGTATCCTAATGACTCTTTAGGATATCCTATGAATCGAGCTCTAAAAGACTTGAACTCTAACTTGTCCACCTGTTGTCTCTTGATATGAGCCGGACAACCCCAAATTTTGAGATGATTCAGACTTGGCTTCTTACCATGCCATATCTCATATGGTGTGGTAGAAATAATTTTAGAGGAAATCCTATTCAATACATAAATTGCTGTCATGAGACAATATCCCCAAAAAATTCAGGGAGGTCCGTGAAGCTCATCATGGAATGGACCATATCTAATAGGGTTCGATTTCTCCATTCTGAAACTCCGTTGAGTTGAAGCGTTCCAGGTGGAGTCCATTGAGAGACTATACCATTGTCCTTAAGATAGTCTAAAAAATTCCGACTAAGGTATTCACCTCCTCAATTTGATCGAAGAACCTTAATGGGGTTTCCTGTTTGTTTTTCTACCTCATGTCTGAATTCTTTAAACCTTTCAAAAGCTTCAGACTTGTGTTTCATTAGAAACACATATCCATACCTAGACATATCATCGGTAAAGGTAATGAAGTAGACGTAGTTGCCTCTAGCCGGTACATCAAATGGGCCGCACACATCCGTATGTACTAGGGCAAGTAGTTCTGTAGCCCTTTCCCCATGTCCCACAAAAGGAAGCTTGATCATTTTGCCTTGAAGGTATGATTCACAAACTGGATATGACTCGAAAGTCAACGGACTCAATAGCTCGAATTTTTTCAATTTGTTAACCCTGTCTTCCGCTATATGACTTAGCCTTAGGTGCCACAGATACCTATCATTTAGACTATCTCTAGGCTTTTTAATTTCTATGGCATTCATATTTTGCTCGATATTAAATACAGATACATCAATATGTAGTTGATAGAGATCGTTAATAAAAAAACCATCTGCAACTTTATTATTTTCATAAAAAATATTACAATGATCCTTATGAAAGCTAATCACATAGCCTTCTTGTGCTAAACATAAAACAGAAATTAAATTTCTGCTTGCTACAGGCACATAATAACAATCTCTAAGAAATAAATCTAATCCTAACGGTAATCGTAGAGGATAGGTTTTCACGGCCACAGCAGCAACTCTTGCTCCATTCTCGATGCGTAGGATCATCTCCCCATCCCTCAGCCTCCTGCTCTCCTCAAGACCCTGCATAGAAGTGCACAAATAAGCACTAGAACCAGAGTCAAGCATCCAACTGGATGCAGAAGAAACCGTAAGATTAGACTCTAAAATGAGCATACCTCCAGAAGGACCATCCTTCTTGTTCTTCAGGGTGGCCAGGTACTGAAGATAGTTTCACTTCCAATGGCCGTCTGATTGGCAGTGGAAACATTTTTCCTTATCAGCAGCTTTCTTCTTCGGTTCTGTCTTCTTCTTCTTGCCATCCACCTCTGCTTCTTCGCAGACTTCTTTTTCTTTCCAAAAGATTTTTTCTTGAAAGAAGTCCACTCCACAATAAGAACTGAGCCTTTTGAACCCTTCATAGAAAGCTCAGTCGTAACCAGCATGTTCATTAACTCGGCCAACGTATACTGCATCTTATGCATATGAAAGTTTATGATGAACTGACCATATGCATCGGACAAGGACTGAAGGATCACATCAATCTGAAAATCCTTATCTAAGATGATACCGAGCTTCTCAAGCTCCTCAAGATCCTAAATCATTGTCAAACAATGATCTTGGACTGACTGCCCATCACGTATCTTGGCCTTAAAAATTCTTTGACAAACTTAATACTTGGCCGCGCGACTCTGTTCACCAAACAACTCTTGCAGGTGAGCCAACATTTGACGGGTAGTCAAAATGTTCTCATGTTGGCACTGCAAGTCATCAGACATTGCACCCAATATGTAGTACCTTGCTTTGTTATCATCATCCGTTCATTTTTTCAGAGACGCTCTTTGTTCAGCAGTCGGACGTGCTGGTATGGCAGGTGGGTCCTTGTCCAAGACATGAGTCAATTTTTTGGAACCAGAATAATTCTGTAATTTCTCAATCAATCTTTGAAATTGGGTCTAGTCAATCTGTGGGTGTCTAATATTTTGGTCAGGGGATTTGAGACAGACATATTTTCTGTAGAGAGTCAAAAGTTTCTAGTTAGATTTTGTAATCAGACTCAACCAATTTATTTAAGATTTTTATTTTTTAAATAAATTAGGCTCCCACTATTTTTTCAGATCCCTATACTCCCTTAGTAGAGATGTAAAAATCTTCGTGATCGATGATTTTTAGTAGGTGGTGCGGTCTCACCAACTGGCTCACCACCTCACCTAACAGTTATTGGTGATGGGTCAACCGATGAGTGGATAACTCTTGTCCAATGATTGTCTAATCATGGTGCACCTAAAACTTGGTCTCTAATTCATGAAGCTCACCGTGTCCGGGATATTGCTCCAATTCTTAGTTAAGTCAAATCCACCATTTACATGAACTAGATTCCTGATTGGATCCCTCATCGTATCCGAAATATTGAGCCCAACCCATCCTCTAATTCGTAGCATCCAATGCCTAATGGATATGATTGCATCTTCCTGGTGCAACTGAGCCATTGTAACCAGTCGAGAACAATCAACCCCGAAAAGGGCCCGCACATCCACAATGGTGGAAGACCTAGACTTAATATTTTCTTAGGAAGATTTGATTTAGGTCTCATTAAACTTGACTTGACATAGTCATAACAATTATGACTAACCTAGTGGCATGGATTAGCTCAAATTATTAGCCACCTCTAATCAGAACTGAGTCGACACATATGGCCAGGTAAGTGAGACCGGTGGGAGGGATATGCCATTAACTCGATAAGAACGCATTCGAGTCGAGTAGCTCCCAATTAAAAATCAGTCGATCGCATCTGTCCAACTTACCTTAGATACCAAATTATCGAACCAGAACTAATTGGGTTAGCCTACAATCCAGGCTCTAACCACTGAGCCAAATTAGGTCTTAACTTGATCGAGTCACATCTAAATGTGATTCGACCTTGACCCAGACTTAATCCTATTAGGCTGGTCAATTATTAGCTTTCATGATCCCACCTAACTAACTCTTGATTCGGTTTGATCAACCGCTAGACCTAATTGAGCTACCCAAGTCCGAACTCAATTTTATAAAAATATCTTAGATCTGAAATTCTCAAGTTTAGATCTAACTTAATTTCATAAGCTTAATTCATTAATTAAGTTTGGGTTCATAAACAAAGCATGCTAGGGTTTCAGGATCTAGAGTTTTACAGAAAAATAAGTTTTGATTTTTGATTAAGGATGAACGCGCGGCACCCCTACACGTTATATGAACACCCCATTGAATGGGAAGAGGGTATTAAAACTCTACTTTGTTCTTATGACCGGACGGCCATGAGGAATGCCTTAATCAGAAATATAAATTTAACTACAAAACTAGTTAGATTTAAATTAACATATCACATATACAATTTAAGATCTAACTAATACATGCTTTGCATACATCTCATGTATCAAAAATTAATCTAATTAATATACTTTTAGATCTGATACATCACATGTAATATCTAAAAAATAAGATTTAAATTGAACTATTCAAAATTAAATCTATTCTAGACAAGTTACTAGAACAATTCTACACCTAGTCTAGACATGCAGCAGATCAATTTTATTGAAAAACTAAAATTTTATTTTTTATTTTTTGATCTGATTATAACACTTATAACATCAAAAAAATAGAAAATAAATTAGATTTAATTCATATTTTAATCTCATTAAAATATAAGACTTAAGACTATTCATGGATTCAACTAATCCTAGTCTAGTCATGCATCTTATGCATGTTAGATCTTCTTAGATTTAATTTTTAAATATTTTAATTTTAGATCCTATCATATCTGATGTGACATCTAAAATCTTTAATATCAGATAAATAAAAATTAAAATAAGATCTAAATTAGATCTGAAATAGAGCCAACAACTTGGCTCTGATACCACTTGAAGGAGGAAAATCGCTTTTCCTCGTAGGATCTTCCAGATTTCACAAAATCTGGGGTGAAATAATTTTAAAAAAAATTTATCCTACATATATTTCAGATATAAATCTCTATATCTAATCTTATTATCTGATATTTTAAATCTAAAATTAAATCTAAAACTATGATGAAAGAAGATTACCTCAAGGGTAATCTGATTACCCTGTAGATGATCTCTGCACAGCCCGAGGTTCTGATGTAGCCATGCAAGCGACTGGCCTCTACCAGTATCCACTCAAGTAGGACCTAGAATATCTTCTCCTCATGAATCTATGCTCAAAAAATTAGATCTAAATCTGATTAGGAAGATCTTCAAAAGTCTTCCTGAAGTTGGAGTAGCAACCTGTCGAAGAAGTCCTGCAGCCTTCTGTTCCAGGCATCACCACGCCTTGGATCTTTGCCAGATGGACGTCCAACTCTTGGACGTGAAGAGGGGAGGAAGCAGAGCAGGGAGGAGATGGAGAAGAGGGGAGGGGGCGGCAGCTATTGGGTTTTTGCATAAAACAACTTCTTCCTCGAAACCCAAGGCGCAGCAAGGTTTATATAGATCCTGTATGCTGTGCAGTGCCACATCATTCAACCAATCAAAAAATTCTAATAAATTTTGAAAAAATCCTGATTGATGGAGTGATGTCATCTGATCACATCAGATAAAAATCTCACTCTCTCTCCTAAGTTGGTGCCAACATTGGATAAGCTCAAGCAAGGTGGCGCCAAAGAGTCCATGTTTATCAGGACTCTTTGGTTCTTATCCATTTGGGGCGCCCACTTTAATCTAATTGGGCTCATGCCATAACTGATTATGGCACCTAATTCAATTGGATTTTGGCATGTGGATACTCCACAAAAATTCTCCAATGGGTTCTCTTCAGTTTAAGACCCATATATCAATATTTGACAGATGTCCTAAAATAAAATTGGCAGGTGACAGGAATTAGCAGGTGCTTGTCTTAAATTCATCTCATGAATTAAGACAAACTTTTTTTGAGCTAGACAAGCTTCATTTAGACTAAGAAAAACCTTTTCAAGATTCTCTGGATGAGTCAAATCATATTTGGCTCAGTAGAGACAGAAAAGATTACACGAGGAGAAAGTTAGGCTCAATCGTATGTTAGCACGATTTTCTTGAACCTAATTGGATCCTGTCCAAATCAATTGGGTTAGCCTAATTGATGACATCCAGATCCTAACCCTTGTTTGTGTGACCCAGTTAGGTTCAATTCTATATGGTAATGAGACATATCGTGATCTCATCATCGACATCATCGAAACTCCTTTCGATGGATCAGAACTCTTCTGATTCAGACAATTAGAATGATCGATCATCAATATCATTCTAATTACTCTCAAAATCTATCAGTGACACCTAGCAGTATGTGGTGGCAACCCATCAAAACTAAAGATGAATCTCTCGGTGCAGCTACCTGTGTGATTGAGTTCCTCTATCATGAGTCCCGACTGAATTAGGGTTAAGGTGAACTCGTCAAACCCAACATCGATCATATGAGTTAATCGATCGATCTGAGTCTGATGTGAAACTCCAATAAAAAACTCTTTTCCATTATTTCACTCTGCTATGGCTATAGATTTAAGGACTCGATCTTTCGATCATCATAGGACTACTCCTCTCGTCTACCGAGGTTGATAGATCCCATCTTGGTGCGACCTAGTTCCTACAATGAATATGCTACAGCCAACATACACCTCAGGGTTTCGAATAGCTAGGAGATCGAGTTATGGTGTAGTCAAACTATAACACACTCAAGATGAACTATCGATGCACCTCAGATCAAAGAGCTAGACACACAACTGCAGCATCGAGCTAGTCATCGATGAGAAGGTAGACTTCCTTATGACTGCTCAAAGTGGTCACGCTCAGTACTCTCATTCTCAATGAATATCTGTACTGTCACTCCGATGTCTCCACACCGTAGACTCAAGATACATCTACCCTAAGGAAGCGATCGTACACCAACCTTCTGGATCGATCACCATCCTCGTGATGATCCTATGGTTAGGAGCTATTTATGAGTTAGTTATGTAAATTCATGTCTTAAATTTTCAACTCTTGAAAATATGAATTTACATTCCTACTAACTCAAAGGATGTATCACAGACACAATGTACACAATGTGATAGAAGAATAACCCTTTTATGCATTTATAGTCAAAATTATAAATTTGCCCTTAGATCTGTACAGGAATGTGTCAGTCGATCTGACATCTAGGGCACACATCTAACACTTTCATGATCTCGAATGGTACCATGCTTCCCGCATCAATCAACATCCAAATGTATCTCTGTAAGAGTTCTAATCATGAGAAGATAAACAATATGAGTACTCATCTTTCTAACAATGCAAAGCATAAATATGAGCTTATGCTTTATAACGCAACTTGCACTAATTGTAGGTCTATTTTAATTCTGGTTAATTGGTAGATCTTTGATACTCACACAATTTCTGACAAATTTTTCAATTTTGATCCTTACATGTATGCAATATACGAGCTTCTAAAATGAGAACTTCGATTTCTGAAATGAAGACTTCAAGAAAAAGATGAACTCCTTGGAGATCGAAGATCTCAAAGCTATTGACCTCCCATAGTGTCCATTTCATTACGAAAGTCGAAGAGCTGTTCTTATAACAATTATTAGCGACATAAATTAAACTTTCTGTCATAATTATATTTTTTATGTACGTAATTTTTTTTTAAAAAAAAATTTTTAAAGAAAAATCATAAATTAACTATTTATATAAATTTTTGATGATTAATAAAAAATTAATTTTTTTGATAAAATTATTTTAAAAAACTTTTTTAGACCAAAATTTTTTTAGATTAAAAAAATTTATTTTATTTTTTACTATGAATATTTTTTAATATAATTTTTTATTAAATTTTTTGGATAGAAAATTCTCTTAATGGAAAAAATTTAAAATTATTTTTTATAAAATTGTTATTAAAAAGATATTTAATTATTAGTGATGTAAAATCAATTTTCATCATAAATAGTCTTTAAATTTTTTATAAATTTTTTTATGAAAATATATTTGTGATGTAAATTTAGTTTTCATCGACAATCATATTTTAAAAATGTTATTTTAATCAATTTTTGTGAACAAAAAATTTATTAATAGAAAAAAAAATTTATTAGTGATGAAAAGTATCTTTGTCAGAAAAACTATTTTCAAAATAAAATTTTTTAAAATTATTTTTAAAGGGAAAATTATTAGAGAGAATTTTTTTTTTGACAGTAATTATTAGCAATGGAAACTAAATTTTTGTTGCTAATAATGTTATTAATGATGAAATTTTGTTTTCATCCCCAATAATTTATTTTTGGATGAAATTTTTTTAGGGAAAAATTTTTTTTAGTGAAAAATATTTTTTGATGAGAATTATTGATGATGAAAATTAAATTTTTATTGCTAATAAACTTATTGACGATGTAATTTTTTTTTCATCGCCAATAATTTTTTTTAAGCGGGAAATTTTTTTTGTGAGAAAATTTTTTTAATGGGAAGATTTTTTTGACAGGAATTATGGGTGATGAAAACTAAATTTTTGTTGCTAATAAATTTATTAACAATGAATTTTTTTCATTGTCAATAATTTTTTTAAGAGGAAAATTTTTTTTAGTGAAAATTTTTTTTTGATGGGAATTATTGATGATAAAAATAAAATTTATATTGCTAATAAATTTATTAACAATGAATTCTTTTTGTCATCAATAAATTTTTTTAAGAGCAAAAATTTTTTAGTGAAAAAAATTTTTGATGACGAAAATAATTTTTCATCACTAATAATAGTATTAGCGATAAAAATTTTTATCGCTAATAGTTCAACATTCATTGCACGTCAACTTGATGTCCCTTCGCACGGAACCCATTTCCTTCCCTCCCCTCTCCTCTCTCCCTGAGCTCTCCTCTCTCCCCTCTCCCCTCTCCCTCTCCTCTCTCCCTCTTCGAGCTCTCCCTCCTCTTACCACCGATGAGCCTGTCTCTCCCGTTGCGGTCGTCGTCCGCACCATTGCTGTGCCGCCATTACCGTCTGTCGTCCACTGGAGGTAAGGGTTCCAACCCCTTTTTTTTTGGGTTGATCGGGCCATCGAGAGGTAGAGAGGGTTGCGCGGGGGGAGGGCATGGCGGCGACGGCACCACGGGGTCGGGGAGGGGGTCGACCAGTGGAGGGGGTCGGTTGTGGGTGACACGGGGGCAGGGATGGGGTCAGAGGGCAGTCGGGGGCGACACAGGGGTGGGGAGGGGGCCGTGAGCGGCCGACAGTGCCACAGGGTCGGGGAGGGGGTCGGCTGGCGGAGGGGGTCGATCGGTGGTGACACATGGGTGGGGATGGGTTGGGAGGCAGTCGGGGGCGACATGGGGGTGGGGAGGGGGCCGTGGGCAGTCGACAGTGCCATGGGGTCGTGGAGGGGGTCGGCCGGCAGAGGGTGTCAGTCGGAGAGGGGGTTGATCGGGGAGGGATGGGTGATGGCGTGTAGGGGGTCGGTCGGGAGGGGTGGGTAACGACGAGCAGGGAGGAAGGGAGGAGAGAAACAAGGGAAAAAAATTAAAAAAATAAAAAAATAAAAAAAAATAAAAAATATATTAATCAAATATTTAATTATTTGATTAATAAAAATAAAATATGGATCATAATCTGAATTAGATCGAGATCGAGATCCGGATCGAGATCCCGATTTAGGTTGGGATCCAGATCGGGATCTGAGTTAGGATCCGAGTTGTGAGGGGTTGGAAAGGGCAGTAGTGCCATAAGAAGTGGGTCGCAAGGGGTGGGTGACGGTGGCGGCACCGTGGGAGTGGTGGTTGCGAGGGTCAAGTCTGGACAACACGGGTTGGGTGACGGCACTGACGTCGTGGGAGCGGGGGCCATGAGTGGTCGAGTCCGGAGCTTATTTTGGAGAAAAAATATTTTAAAAAATATTTTTAGATAAAAAATATTTTTTTAAAAATAAAAATTTATTTATTATTTTTAGTTAAAAATATTTTAGAAACAAATAAAAAATCTTGGGCCCTCGGGATTAGGTTTCGTGTTATTATTTTATATTAATATTATTTTGCATGCTCAACTACTTATCATTTATTTTATATTTATTACATAAATTTTTTAGTGTTACTGCTAAAATTTATAAATTTTTTTTATTCCACTAGCACAATACACATTGCTGTTGCTTATTACAATTTAATTATTTTGTATGCTATTTTTTATACTTTTGCTTATTATAATTAAATATAAAAAATATTTCTATTTTAGACAACTCTATTAAAATTTTTGATAAAAAAATTTTAATACAGAGTTACTCTTTTTTGATGATTTACAAATTTATCTTTGAATGTATGTTCCAAGATAGTAGTTAAATTGTATTGAGCCGTAGATTTTCATTCAAGAGTCAATTTTAATCGAGATTGACTTTTGGATGTCCCGTATTTGGATTTTTTAAAAAAAATAATAATCTTATTATTATTAATAGTTGATATTTTATTTCATTATGTGGTATTCAGTAGTTATTTGTCCACTATTCTCCGTTATATGGTGGATAGTGTGTGTAGACATCATATTCACATCGTATACTTGGAGAACCATAGAGAGATACTATCAAAATTTTTATAATAATGAAATAAAATATCGACTAATAATAATAATATGATTATTATTTTTTTAAAAGGGATAGGGTCACATCTATTAGTAATAATTTGAAATGGATAGGATCATATATTTTTGCTTCATTAAATTGGTGAAAAGAGATTTTCTGTGTTACTGTTCAGTCTGTGTTTTTTAATGCATGTTGTTTTGTATAAAATAATCCGTATCTGGATTTGGGTCAGGATTTGGTCTTGAATTCGGATTGAGATTTGATCCAAAATTTGGATCGAGATCCGGTTCGGATGAATACCACTGAAATTTTTTTTGTTGTTGATGGTTTTCATATTTGTTGTTAGATGGATATCAACAAAAGTTGGATGAATACTAGAGATATTTTTTTACCTGAATATCGAAAATATATTCGAGATTTTATTAACTTTGCATGGTATAAGGCTGACAATGCTAGTCGGATAAAGTATCTATGCAAGAGATGTGTCAATATGATATATCATCACATAACACTTATTGAGGAGCATCTGTTATGTTATGGTATGGATAAGAAGTATACTTGCTAGATATGGCATGGGGAGGGTGATCCGAATGAAGTTGTGCGTGATGATGACGATACTGAAGATGATAGTGATGCTGTTGACCTGTTGAACATGATGGTATACGAGAACTATTGGATGATTTATATCAGGGTGTTTGTTCAAATATACGCATGAGTACTAGAGCATCTGAAGGTAATTCTAATCATAAACACAATATTCGGTTTGAGGTAGAAGGAACTTCTGAACAGTTTGCAAAGCTTGTAAGGGATGTACAAGAGCCACTCTATCTAAATTGTATAAGATTTTTCAAGGTAGAATTTTTGATAAACTTACTTCATATTAAAATCATGAACCGATGAAGTCAAAAGTCATTTGATGAAAATTTGATATTGATTAAAGCAGCTCTTTCTGATGGAGAGAGACTTCCAAAATCGTATTCTGAAATAAAAATATACATGTAGAAATTGGGACTTGACTATACTCCTATACATGCCTGCAAAAATAATTGCATATTATTTTATAAGGATAACGAACAAGCAACTGAATGTTTGAAATGCAGTGAGCCTAGGTATAAAATCGATAACAGAAAAAGAAAAAAGATACCTCAAAAGATTTTGAGATATTTTTTATTGATTCCAAGACTTCAAAGGCTGTATATGTCCACAAAGACAGTAGAAAAAATAAGATGGCATCATGAGCAGTGAGTTTCAGAAAAGAACATACTTAGCCATCCGACCGACTCTGTAGTGTAGAAAGACTTCGATGCAAAGCATCCGTACTTTGTGAGTGACCCGCGTAATATCCAACTTGGTTTAGCGACAGATGGATTTAATTTCTTTGGCAATTTGAGTACTTCCTACAGTATATGGTCTGTGATGCTAGTTGTATATAATGTGTCATCTTGGAAGTACATGAAAAAACTATTTATTTTTATGCCACTGTTGATTTCAGATCCGAAAGTATCAGATAATGAAATTGATATATATCTACAACCATTAATCGATGATCTGAAGGAGCTATAGAAAAATGAAGTACAGATATATAATTTTGTGAGTTGAATAAATTTTAAGTTGTATACTTCGATTTTATGGACTATAAATGATTTTTCTACATATGAAAACTTATTTAGGTGGAGCACCAAAGGATATCTGACATATCCAATATACAACAAGGATGCATCCTCCTTACATTTGAAATATGGATGGAAAATATGCTTCATGGGTCGTCGGCGGTTTCTATCTGATAATCATTCTTGGAGAATCCATTACAACCAATACTTTGATGGTAAGTCCGACCGATGTCCGCCATCTAAGAAATTAAGTGGAGTAGAAGTTTTAGAACAACTTGAAGTCATTGGAAATGTTAAATTTAGAAAAATATTGGGTACTCGCAAGCAAAAGCGTACTGAAGCTGAACTGAATTAGATGAAGTGAAGTATTTTTTTTTGAACTACCGTATTGGAAGCAGCTACTACTTTGTCATAATCTGGATGAATGCACATTGAAAAGAATATTTGTGATAATATCATCGGTACTATATTGAACATCCCAAAAAAAATAAAAGATAGTACAAAAGCTTGCCTTGATTTACAAAAAATGAGAATCCGACTGGAGTTGCATTTAGTTCGTCGAGGTGACAGAGTTTTTATGCCACCTACAAGTTATTTGCTGTTTGGCAAAGAAAAGAAGAGTTTCTATAGATGGTTCAAAACTGTAAAATTTTCTGATGCATATGCTTCAAATGTATCGCAGTGTATTGGGAACAATGACGGCAGTATCTCTAGTATGAAAAGTTATGGCTCCCATGTGATAATGCAATACTTGTTTCCTGTGGGCATGTATGGCTATTTGGATGGTGATGTTCCAACTGCATTGATTGAGTTGGAAGTGTTCTTCTGAGAACTGCATTGTTGAAAATTGAAGATTAACTTAATTGAGAAGTTTGAGAAGGATATCGTACTCATTCTTTGTAAGTTAGAAAAATTTTTTCATCATCATTTTTTGATGTTATAGTGCATCTGGCTATTCATCTCTATAGGAAGCTCTTTTGGTCAGATCGATATATTATCGATGGATGTATCTTATTGAAAGATAAAAAAATTATATACACTTTGTCATATCAGTTATAAGATGTAAATATATTTTTAAAATTTAAATTTATTTTTATTTACAGATTCTTATATATCCTAAAAAAGTATGTGCACAATAAAGCACAGCCTGAAGGGTCTATAGCAAAAGCATATGTAGCTACAGAGTGTGTCACATTCTTCTCGATATATCTTGATGATATCAAAATAAGATTTAATCATATAGATCATAATGCAGACCATGAATGGGGTAATAATGAATCGATGCTATCTATATTTAAACAAACAGTTCGACCCATTGGTGGAAGGAGATATGAATTTATGGACGTGAATGAGCTATCCAAGGCACACTTTTACATTCTAAATAATTATGAAGAATTGAAGATTTCATTGAGTAAGTACCATCTCAGCATACTGTTTAATATTCTAAGTAATTTTTTTATATCGATGTAAAATTAAAAATCATGACTTGTTACAGTGAGCACAAGAGTATACTATGCAGAGAGAATAATACAAATATTGATGATTGATATAGGAAGAAATTTGCTAAATAGTTTTGGAGATCTTATAAGTTGCACTAGTAATACATTATTTTTAATAATTATAAAAATAATTATTTGAAGCAACATAATTTTTTATGTTATAGTGTAGATGAAATATAAGTATTTCAATAAAGAAGAGGGTGCGATCGATGAGTTGTACGATTTAGCATGTGGTCCTGATCAAAGGGTTAACCACTACGTATCTTGTATTATTAGAGGAATGAGATTGCACATAAGGGAGCTTGAGATGCAACGATGGACCCAGAATAATGGGATTGCTACGATAGAATTTGAAGGAGAAGAAGAGATTGAATATTATGGTGTACTGATAGATATCATAGAACTGAAGTATGGATCCAGTAATTTTATATTCTTGTTTCAGTATGAATGGTGAGATATTAGCAATAAAAAGATCGGTATTCATATTGATCCATACTTTATCAGTATAAATTTTGTACGAACATGGTACCAGAATAAGATGTATATATTAGCAACTCAAGCGAAACAAGTAATATATTTAAAGAATCTAAAGTATCGAGGTAATTGGCATATTGTACTAAAAGTAACACCTAAAGACATATATGACATACCAATCCGATTAGAGATGGATGAAAATTTGAATTTACATGAAGAGAAAATCTTTCAAAAGGAAGGACAAACATTAGCTGAGCTTCTTGTTGATGAAGAACTTGTAATAGCTCTTTTGAATTGGGCTGATCTGCCATCCAACAAAATTGAAACTGATTTTGTATTTAATCTTGATGAGTCAGAGGACGACAATCAGTTCATAAATGATGATGAGATAGAAGACGACACATATGTCGATTATTGTAATTCGAAGGAGGATCTACACATCGAGGAAGATACGAATATTGATGAGTAGATCTATATTCTTTGTTCAATCTTTTCTTGCAATAATGATATACAATATAATTCTATTCATTAGAATGAAATTTATTTTTTGTTATTATTGTTCAATATTATATTCATTTATATGTCAAGAATTACAGGTATGGCACCAGGAGACAGACGACAACGTTCACATTTGCAGTCAACCTCAGAGGCTGAGGCGCCTTCATCGATTTTCATTACCGTACCAGCTCCATCGCTAGAGGGTCTTGCATTGGCAAGTCCCAGTGAGGCAGGTCTGAGTGAGGTGGGTCCAAGTGAAGTGGGTCCGAGTGAGGTGGGTCCAAGTGAAGCGGGTCCGAGTGGTATTATTATACTTTTTATATAATAAAATTTAATTTTTTTTATTTGGATAGCTATTATATTAATGATTTATTTATTATTATTTCAGGCCAGTCTCCACCAATAGTGAGGTGAGAATGAGGTCAATCGAAGAACCTCGTCTTAGAGAATTGGAGACGTGAGCATTTAGGACAGCATCTCTGTATTGAGATACCATCCAGCTACATCAGGCCCATTAAGAGATGGTACGAGCTGTGGCAGACCGAGCTGGGCATCATATGTTGCAACTATGCCTCCATGATGCTTTTCAATTGGCATCACGTTATACCGACTCAAAGAGGGATTTTCTACATCTAATTACAGATAAAATAAATTATACTGTGAATATTTAATTAGCACAGTATTCTTCTAATATTTCTTATTGACAGGGTGTATTTGATATTATTGATTTTGAGGAGGATCACATGCGGCGAGCTGTGGACACTCATTTATCTTTGCATTTCAAGGAGTATCGCCACCGTATCCATCAGCATTGGTACCATATGATGCAGGATCATGGGGTGGAGGCAGCACGACAGTGGCCCTATGGCATCATCACTATGGATGATTAAGCTCTCATATGCCAGCATTATGAGGATCCGACATATCAGATTACACATCCAAATTTTATTTTTTTTAAAGTTTAATGATTGAATCATGTATTCTTAAATTTAATTTATTACCTACTAATTTGACTGTTAACTGCACAGAGAAGATGTGCCCAGAACGTCGTAAATTAAACGAGACAGATCGTAGCACATTATGAGGGTTCGAGGTCGTTTGCTCATCACATGGAGAAGATCGTAAGTAATTTCTAATTAGTATATTTTAACTCTCTAACTATTTAAAAAAAATTTAATTAATTATTTTTAAATTACAAAGAGATGCAGAGAGTGATGAGCTTTCTGGTAAGATCGATATCTACCAACGGACCCACCAGCGATGGTCAGGAGAGTGGACGATGGGGAGCTAGAAGCTTTTTGTATATTTTTTCAATTATTTTTTTATTTGTAGTTTAATTTTTAGTATAAAATTAAAATAGCTACAATTTTAATTTTTAGGACCGTATGATAAACATCAGATCTTAGCCTATCTCTCAGGGCTCGATCGCACCCACAGATGATGAGATATGTGATTAGGTAATTAGTATGAGATGCTGTTATATTAGGGGTCTAGGGCATGGGATTACTGCTACCTAATCCTCATGCTTGTCCAGGGCTGACATCTATACTGCCTGCGATGCTCGATTGGTGAAGGTACAGAGACAGACTGAGCAGCAAGCTGATGAGTTGACTGCATGCATTAATCAGCACCAACGGCTCCAGATCCAGATGATGGAGCAGATAGCGCAGATAATGCAGCTGATGAGGCAGCAACAGGTCAGTCCGAGCTCATCCGAGCTCTCCACTTCCCCAGTTCGTTCTCCTTCTGCAGATGCCGATACTTGACGGCCTATTTGTATAGCTTTTTATTTTTATTTTAAATTTCTTATAATTTTAATTTAATATAATAAAATGATAAAATTTATTTATAAATTTATTATATAATTTTTTTTAATTTTTAATTTATAAAAAAATATTATACATATAAATTAAATTATATATTTATAAATTATTTTTTAAAAAAATATGTATAAATTATTAGTGATGGAATTATTTTTGATGAAATATTGATCACCAAAAAATATATTAGTGATGAAAAATTGATCATAAATAAATTTTTAATAAATTTAAAAATATCAAAATTTTATATTAAATTAATAATGATAAAATTTTTTTATCATAAATAATTAAAAATTTATTATTGATAAAAATTTACATCAAAAATTACTATATTTGTGATGTAAAATGTATGTCGCTAATATTTTTTTAAATTTGACTTTCATAAAAGATTTTGATTAAATCAATAGCGATAAAAATATTTACATCATAAATAATTATTAGTGATGAAAATTTACGTCAAAAATTATCTTATTTATGATGAAAAATTTATGTCACTAATATTTTTTCTAAATATAATTTTTATAAAAAAATTTAATTAAGTTAATAGTGATAAAAATATTTTTATCATAAATAATTGATAATTTCTTAGCGATCAAAATTTATGTCCAAAATTACCATATTTGTGATAAAAAATTTACATCGCTAATACTTTTTAAATTTAATTTTCAAAAAAAATTTTAATTAAATTAATAGTGATGAATAATATTCATCATAAATAATTATTTTCTTATTAGTGACATAATATTTCATCATAAATTATCTTTTTTTATGACTAAAATTTTTCATCGTAAATAGTTTTTTAAAAAATAATTTTTTTAATGATAAAAATTTTTCATCGATAATATCAATTATTGGTGATAAAATTTTTTTATTATTAAAAATTATCAAAGATGGTATTATTTGTGACTAAATATTAGCAATAAAAATTTCATCACTAATAACTATTAGCGACAAAAATCTATTATTAGCGATGAATTTTTTTTATCTCTAATATCCTATTTTGTTGTAGTGTAAATTATCAATTATTTATAATAAAAATATTTTCATCACTATTAACTTAATTAAAAATTTTTATGAAAATCAAATTTAGAAAACATATTAGGGACATAAGTTTTTCATCACAAATAAGATAATTTTTGATATAAATTTTTATCGCTAATAATTATTTACGATGAAAATATTTTTATCATTGTTAATTTAATTAAAATTTTTTATAAAAATTAAAATTAAAAAAATATTAGTGATGTATATTTTACATCATAAATATTATAATTTTTGACATAAATTTTTATCGATAACAAATTTTTAATTATTTATTATGAAAACTTTTCATCGTGACCAATATTTTATCAAAAATAATTTTGTTGCTAATAATTTACACATATTTTTTAAAAAAATAATTTATGAATATATATTTAATTTATATTTATAATATTTTTTATAAATTAAAAATAATAAATTAAAATAATAAATTTATAAATAAATTTATAAATAAATTTTATTATTTTATTATATTAAATTAAAATTATAAGAGATCTAAAATAAAAATAAAAAACTACACAAATAGGTCGTCAAGTGTCGGCATCTGTAGAAGGAGAATCGGTTGAAAAAGGGGAGCACTTGGGTGTGCTCAGATCGGTCTACTGCTGCCTCATCAGCTACATCATTTATTCCATCTATGCTGTTTGCTCCATTATCTGGATTTGGAGCCGCTAGTACTCATCAACGCATGCAGTCAACTCATTAGCTCGCTGCTCAGCCTACCTCTGCACCATCGGTCAAACATCACAGGCAGTATGGATGTCAGCTTTGGACAAACGTGAGGATGAGATAGCAGTGATCCCATGCCGTAGACCCCTAACATAACAGGGTCTCGTACCAAGCATCTGATCACAGATCTCGTCATCTGTGGATGGGGTCGAGCCCTCAAAGATAGGCTGGAATCTGATGTCTGTCATACGGTCATGAATATTAAAGTTATAGCTATTTTAATTTTATACTGAAAATCAAACTGTGAATGCAAAAAATAATTTAAAAAACTTATAAAAAGCTCCTGGTTCTCCATCATCTACTTTTTTGACCGTTGCTGGTGGGTCTGTTATTAGATATCGATCCTACCAAGAAGCTCACCACTCTCTGCATCTCTTTACAATTTAAGAATAATTAATTAAATTTTTTTTAAATAGTTAGTAAGTTAAAATATATTAATTAAAAATTACTTACCACGTGCTCTATATGACGAGCGAACAACCTCGAACCCTCACATATGATACGATTTGTCTCGCCCGATTCGTGGCATTCTGGGCATATTTTTTCTATATAGTTAGCAATCAAATAAATAGATAACAAACTAAATTTAAGAATAAATGATTCAATCATTAAACTCTAAAAAAAAAATTAGATGTGTAATCTGATATGCCGAATCCTCGTAATACCGACATATGAGAGCCCAATCATCCATAGTGATGCCATCATAGGGCGGCTACCGCACTGCCTTCACCTCATGATCCTGCATCATATGATACCAATGCTGATGGATGCAATGGCGATACTCCTTGAAATGCAAAGATAAATGAGCATCCACAGCTCGCCGCACGGGATCTTCCTCAAAATCAATAATATCAAATACATCCTGCCAACAAGAAATATTAGAAGAATATTGTGCTAATTAAATATTTACAGTATAATTTATTTTACCTATTACTGGGTGTAGAAAATCCTCTCTGAGCCAGTACAATATGACACCATTCGAAAAGCATCATGGAGGCATAGCTGCGGTCTATGATGCCCAGCTCGGTCTGCCACGGCTCGCATCATCCCCTAATGGGCCTGGTGTAGCTGGATGGTATCTCAATACGGAGATGCTATCCCAAGTGCTCGCATCTCCAACACTCTAGAGCGAGGTTCTTCGATGGACCTCACCCTCGCCTCACTATTGGTGGAGACCAGTTTGAAACAACAATAAATAAATTATTAGTATGATAGCTATCCAAATAAAAAAATCAAATTTTATTATATAAAAAGTATAATAATGCCACTTGGATTCGTCTCACTCGGATCCGCCTCACTCGAACCTACCTCATTGGGACTTGCCAGTGCAGGACACTCTGGTTTCAGAGCTGGTATGGCAATGGAAATCGATGAAGGCGTCTCAACCTCTAGAATAGACTACGAATGTGAACACCGTTGTCTGTCTCTTGATACCATACATATAATTTTTGATATATAAATAAATATAATATTGAATAATAATAATAAATAAATAAATTATATTCTAATGAATAAAATTATTAGTCGATATTTTGTTTCATTATTGAAAAAATTTTGACAGCATCTTTCCATGATTCTCCAAGTATATGATATGAATATGGTGCCTACGCATTCTATCCACCATATACCTGGAGAACAGTGGACACATAATTACTAAATATCACATAATAAAATAAAATATTAACTATTAAAAATAATAAAATTATTATTTTTTTAAAAAATTCGAATATGGGATATCCAAGAGTCGATCTCGATCAAGATCGATACTTAAACAAGAATCTACGGCTCAATGCAATTTAACTACCATCTTTGAACATACATTCAAAGATGTATTTGTAAATCATCAAAAAAGAGTAACTCTACATTGAAATTTTTTCATAAAAAATTACAATAATTTTCTCTAAAATAAAAATATTTTTTATATTTAATTATAATATATAAAAATATATAAAATAGCATACAAAATAATTAAATTATAATAAGCAACAGGAATGTGCATTGCACTAGTAGAACAAAAAAAATTTATAAATTTCAGTAATAACACTAAAAAATTTATACAATAAATATAAAATAAACTATAAGTAGTTGAGCATGTAAAATAATATTAACACAAAATAATAACACAAAATTTAATCCTGAGGGTCCGATGGTTTTTTTATTTTTTAAAATATTTTTTATCTAAAAATAATAAATAAATTTTTATTTTTTATTAAAATATTTTTTATCTAAAAATATTTTTTTTCTAAATATTTTTTCCCTAAACAAGCTCCAGACTCGACAGTCCACGGCCCCCACTCCCACGGCGCCAACGCCGTCACCCAACCCACGCCGCTCGAACTCGACCCCATGACCCTCGCTCCCGCGGTGCCGCTGCCATCATGACCCACCCCCCACGGTGCCATCACCCTCTCCAACCCCCACGATCTGGATTCCAACTCGGATCCTGATTAGATCCTGATCTGGATCCCACTTCGATCGGGATCTTGATGCGAATCTCGACCTCGATCCAATTCGGATTGTGATTCAGATTTTATTTTTATTAATTAAATAATAAAATATTTGATTAATATTTTATTTTTTTTATTTTTTATTTTTTATTTTTTTATTTATTTTTTATTATTTTTTATTTTTTCTCCCTCATTTCTCTCCTCTCTTCCTCCCTCTCAGATCACCCACCCCTCCCTAACTGACCCCCCCTCCCCGCCATCACCCATGCCTCCCCGACCATCCCCCTCCCCAGCCCTGTGGCACCGTCAGGCACCCACGGCCCCCTCTCCATCCCTGTGTCGCCCTTGGCCACCCCCCACCCCTTGTCGCCCCAAGCCACACCTGACCCCATCCTCGTCCCCATGTCTACCCCGACTGCCCCCCACCCCCGTGTCACCGCTGACAGCCCTCCGACCCCATCCACGTCCCCATGTTGCCCCGACTGCCCCTCCCGCCCCCCCCCCTCGTGCATGCCCCCCCCCCCCCCCCCCCCCACCCCCCCGGTCGCCCTCGGCCGATCCCCTCCCCAGCCCCGTGAAGCAGCCAGCCACCCACTACCCCCTCCCCTCCCCATATCACCCCCGGCCGGCCCCAACCCCATGCCCACCCTCGTGTCGCCCCCGGCTGCCCACCCCCACCTTACAACCCCTTCCAACGGCCAACCCCCTCTCCGATCCCGTGGCACCAAGCCCCCCCCCCCGCAACCCCCTCCCCCCCCGATGGCCTGATCAATCCAAAAAAAAGGGTTGGAAGAACCCTTGCCTTTGGCGGACAGCAATGGCGGTGCGGCAATGGCCTGGACGACGGACGGTGGTGGCGACAGTGGAGACGGGTTCACCGATGGCAAGACGGGGGGAGAGCTCAAAGAGGGAGAGAGAAGAGGGAGAGAGGATAGCTCAGGGAGAGGAGAGGAGAGGGGCAGAAAATGGGTTTCACACGAAAGGACGTCGAGTTGACATACATTGAATGCAGAACTATTAGCGACGAAAATTTTTATTGCTAATACTATTATTAGCGATGAAAAATTATTTTCATCGCTAATAATTTCTGTCAAAAAAAGTTTTTTGCTAAAAAAATTTTTGCTCTTAAAAAAATTATTGACGATGAAAAAAAATTCATTGTTAATAAATTTATTAGCAATAAAAAATTTTAATTTTCATCGCTAATAATTCCCATCAAAAAAAAATTTCCACTAAAAAATTTCTCCAATAAAAAAATTATCCTCTTAAAAAAAATTATTGATGATGGAAAAAAAATTATTGTTAATAAATTTATTAGCAACAAAAATTTGATTTTCATCGTCAATAATTCTTACCAAAAAAATTTTCTCACTAAAAAAATTTTATCATTAAAAAATATTTTTCTTCTTAAAAAAATTATTGATGACAAAAAAAATTTCATCATTAATAAATTTATTAGCAATGAAGATTTGATTTTCATCATCAATAATTTTCATCAAAAAAATTTTTTTGCTAAAAAATTTTTTTCTATAAAAATATTTCATCCAAAAATAAATTATTGATGATGGAAAAAAAATTTCATCATCAATAAAATTATTAGCAATAGAAATTTTATTTTCATCGCTAATAATTACTACCAAAAAAATTTTTCCCTCTAACAATTTTTTTTCCTTTAACAAATTTTTCATTCATAAAAATTGATTAAAATAATATTTTTAAAATATGATTGTCAATGAAAACTAAATTTATGTCACAAATATATTATCATAAAAAAATTTATAAAAAAATTTAAAGATTGTTTGTGACAAAAATTGGTTTTATATCGCTAATAATTAAATATCTTTTCAATAATAATTTCATAAAAAAAATAGATTTTTTTCATCAAGAAAGTTTTCCATCCAAAAAAATTTAACAAAAAAATGATATTAAAAAATATTCATGGTGAAAAATAAAATAAATTTTCATTAATCTAAAAATTTTTTTGTTTAAAAAAGTTTTCCAAAATAATTTCATCAAAAAAATTATTTTTTTATTAATCAGTAAAAATTTATATAAATAGTTAATTTATAATTTTTTTCAAAAAAAATTCTCTAAAAATAATTACATATATAAAAAATATAATTATAATAAAAAATTTAATTTATGTCATTAATAATTGTTATAAAAATATCTCTTCGACTTTCGTAATGGAATAGACACTATAGGAGATCAATAGCTTTGCGGTCTTCGATCTCCGAAGAGCTCATCTTCTTCTTGGAGTCTTATTTCGAAAGTCAGAGTCCTTATTTCAGAAGCTCGTATATTACATGTATGTAAGGATTGAGATTGAAAAATTTATCAAAAATTATGTGAGCATCAAAGATCTAGTAATTAATCAGAATCAAAGCAAACCTATGGGCAGTGTAAGTTATGTTATAAAGTACGAACTCATATTTATACTTTACATTGCTAGAAAGATAAGTATTCGTATTGTTTATCTTCTCATGATTAAAACTCTTACAAAGATACATTTGAGCATTAATCGATGCTATAAGTACGGTATCTTTCAAGATCGTGGAAGTCATGTTAGAATGTGCTGCTTAACTATATAGCTTCTGCATGAAAGGAGACTCCTTTCATGCAGCTTAAGGCAGACACTCCATCAAAAAAATTCATTAATATCACTAGTAACAATGACAGTGATGAACAAATGAATTTTATACGTAAATAAACGTATAGCTCATTTCATTCAAAAAGATCTATTTATTCTAATCTATGAATATCATCCACTTTTATATAGTTTTTCTCTATAAAAAGTTTAGTCTGAGTCATAACTCATATTTATTTTTTTATCATATAAAAAGATAAAAGATATATACAGCTGCTACAAAAAATAGATGCAGTTGCCTTATATAAAATCAAAAATTTAAATTTTATAATTTTTTTAAAGTTTTGATTGTTTAAATATTGGTAACGAAAATATTTTCATCATAAATAAACACATTTATGATGAAAATAAAATTTTTATTGTAAATAATCATTATTTATGATGAAAAATTTCATCATAAATAATAAGTAATTTTTTATTTTTATAATTTTTAAATTATTTATGATGAAAATATTTTTATCATTAATAATTCAGTATTTATGATAAAAAAATTTTCATCGTAAAAGATATTATTTATGATAGAAATTTTTATTGTAAATAATAATCAATTTTTGATTTTTTTTTATTTTTGATTTTTTTAACTATTGATGATGAAAATATTTTTATTGGTAATAATCTTGTATATATGATGAAAAATTTTTTTTTCATCGTAAAAAGAGCTTATTTATGATGAAAATTTTTTATCATAAATAATGATCAACTTTTAATTTTTTAAATTTTTAATTTTTTAACTATTGATGATGAAAAATTTTTATTAGAAATAATCTCATATTAATGATGAAAATTTATTTCTCAACATAAAAATAGTTTATTTATGATAAAATATTTTTATCATAAATAATAATCAATTTTTGATTTTTTTTAAAAAATTTTTAGTTTTTTAACTATTGGCGATGAAAATATTTTTATTAGAAATAATCTCATATTTATGATGAAAATTGATTTTTTATCATAAAAAATGATTATTTACAATAAAAAATTTTCATCACAAATAATGATTAATTTTTTATTTTTTTTAAATTTTTGATTTTTTTAATTATTGGTGATAAAAATGTTTTAGTCAAGAATAATTTCATATTTATAATGAATTTTTTTTTTCATCATAAAAAGAGCTTATTTATGATGAAAAATTTTTATTACAAATAATGAGTAATTTTTAATTTTTTTAAATTTTTTATTATTTTTTAACTATTTATGATAAAAATATTTTCATCGTAAATAACTTTATTTATGATGAAATTTTATTTTTATCATAAATACTCAATTATTCATGATGCAATGATTTCGTCGTAAGTAATCTATAATTCTTAAATTTTTTAAATTTCTTATTTTTTTCAAATATTGATGATAAAATATTTTTATGGGGAATAAATTTATTATCGATGAAAAAACTATTTTCATCATAAATACTTAAATTATTTATGATAAAAATATTTTCATCATGAATATTTAAAATTTAAAATTAAAATAAATGATGAATTATTTATGATAAAAAATTTTATCTTAAATAATTTATGTTTACGATGAAATAATTTTTTCATTACTAATATGAAATTATTCACGATGAAAACTTATTTTCATTGTAAATATTTTATTAGTTATGATGAATTTGATTTTTCATCGTAAATGCAATCTTAATATATGGCTTATAGAAATCTCCAATTATTGAGATCTCAAAGCATTCCAAATCCTTCATTCATCTACTTGCATGAATCACAAGGCACCATTGTTATTTGGGGTGCAAATGGGTTAGATTGGATAGGGTCATGAGTGACCTCGATCAGATTTGTTCCTCGATCATGTCTTGATGTTGGACTCAGATTCAGCCCAATAAGATCAAATCGAGTCAAGTTGGGTCCATACATAATTTGGCTATAACCCATAAAATGCATATCTGATTTGGGTTTCAGTCCAAGTCAAATTTGGAGAATTTTCAACTTGTCCCAGCATCTCCCATCAATAAGGTTCATCGTTTTTCTCTATCCCATTGAAAATATTGTAAGATTTAAAATGCTATTTCTTTCTCCATCCCATTGAAAGAGTTTTGAGACTCAGTCTAGCTCCTAGCTTACTCCAAGTACAACACTAATACATTTTCCTGCAATATTCAAAAGAGTAATTAAATATTAGAGCAAATGATCTTTGTTTATCCTTGTGTAGCCTTATATAGATCATATCTCAATCCAAATAACCAGCACAATTACATGAAAAGTACTTAATAAACATACTTCTTCTTAATAAAATGCTATGTAAAAAAATACTTTCTTTTTAATTAAAATCCATGCAAAAGGTACTTCACAATTTGTATCTAATCTACTAAGATTCTAGGGATCAAGAATATATAAAATTATACTCACATTTTTTCCCTTTATCATGCTTTTTAAATACAAAATAATATTTATTTTATTTAAAGCAACTATTTTTGGTTGTAGATGTAATATTGATGGCCCATAGATCAAAACTTTCTCACAAGTGACATGGATAGCTTGTACTAGAGAAAATATCAGGACGGTTGGCCAGTCTCCCAAAGTAGTAGCTAAGGTTTTTTTTTTCTTTTGCGAAGGAAGCCTCTATCTGGACTTAAAAGGGATGTTCAGCTTGTTCCACAATAGTAATATTAGAAAAGCAAACGCATGTTATTTTTTCTGGTGGACAAATTAAGATAATATTTTAAAGCCTTTCTTAAAAAAAAAAATTCCAAATCCTAAAGACAATGAACGAGTTGGGTCGAATTCAGTAAATCCAAATCCAACTCAAAAAATAAAATAGATCTAATTTTAGAACCCAACCTAGCTCCATGGGTCCCTTAAAATGGTTCGAATCAAGGTCTCAATGGGTCGGATCACGAGTCAACCTGAACCTTTGCAGCCTTACTTGTTATATGGCCTATGGTGAAGGATCATCCATCACACAACTTTCAAAGCACTTTGAAGCTCTTCATTTATTTGCTTACAAAAATCTCAAAATACTCTTAGTATATGATCCATAGTTAAGGAACACCTATCATGCAAATCTCAAAGCATACCAAACCCCTTCAATTAACTGCCCATATAGATCTCAAAGCATCTTTAATATATGGTCCATAGTTAAGAATCATTTGTTAGATATTTCTCAAAGCACTCCAAACATCTTCATTCATCTACCCACATAGATCTCAAAGTATCTTTATTATATGGCCTATAATGAAATATCATCTTTTAATGACTTAGGGTCTCACTCAAAAAGACTAGCTAGAAGGTATCATTTAGATTCTTTAATTTTGTATAAATATTCAAGATCTTTCCCATGAATATCAAGGTGAGACTACGTACATGCCATATGAATTCTCACATACTCTCCCCATTTAAATCCTAGCATTCTGATTGACTAAGAGTCCAAATCTATTAATTTACTTATAAACACCATGATTAGCCTGTAGTCGGTCCTAATAAACTCATGTTGCAGTATCCTTTAGTCCACATAGATTATAGATTAGGTTGGCTCTGATACTATTTGCAATAATCCAAGATGTCATCCAAAAAGATCAATCAAAAGATATTATTTGGATTCTTTAATCCTATATGTGTATTCAAAATCTTCTTAGCAAATAATTGATATGAAATTAAATACACGTCCGCACAAATCTTCATATACTTACTATGTAAATCTCAAGATACTTCAAACCTTTCATTCATCCACTTGCATTTGTCTTAAAGCATTCTAGTATATAACTCATAGTTAAGGAATACCCACTATACAAATCTTAAAGCATATGAACCTCTTCGTTCATCCACTTGGAGAGATTTCAAAGCATCCTTACCATATGACCCATAATTATTGATCACCCACCATGCAAACCTCAAAGCACACCAAATCCCTTCATTCATCCTCATGCATAGATCTCAAAACATCCTTAGTATATGGTCCGTGGTTAGCAATCACTTATCGTATGGATCTCGAAGCACTTTGAACCCCATTTATCCACCTACACAAATTTCAAAGACCCTTAGTATATGTTGTAGCTAAGTATCATCCATTGCACAGATCTCAAAACACTCCAAACCTCTTCATTCATTCACACTCTTATTGGAACATATGCAACAGCAGGCTAATGCTATCCGCTGGTTGGAAAGCTGGAGGACTAGATTTCTTGGCTAGACTAAGCACTTACTACCATAGCATGTTTGAACTGTCCCAAGTTTAGAGTTAGCGGGCCTGATGATGCTTGATGCATTGCAGCTATTCGGGAGGAACTGCAATTCATTAGACAAATTAAAGCTGCAAATAAGTATGCATGCTGGTTTTGTATCGATCCATCAATATCTGAATTAGATTGAAGTCCCTAGTCACACCATCTTATCAATGACTGCTAGTGTTTGCTATAGAATTCAATGAATTTTCTTGTGAATGTAACAGCTGAAGATGGTTCATCTACAAGGCCATGCAAAATAAATCATTAGAGATAGTTTCAAAAGAGAAACTTCATTCGTTGAGCCACTGATAAGATGTAGAAAGCTGAACCACAGACAACTCAAAATCCCCCAATGTTCTGAATATCAAGAAGCAAGTCCCACCTACCCTAATTATAGAGAAAAGAAAGAAACAAGAATTAATATGTTTAGATTGCACTTTAATCCCAAGTGATTGCGGAACCAATACAAACAGAGTGCTCTGCTTTCTTGACTACAAATCCAAGCAAGAAAACCTTTAAACCATAATTACTGAAACTTGTTTCAATTATCAGGATTTGCAAACACAACATGCCTGCCAAAAAAAAAAGAATGTCCCATAATTACAAATCGGCATTCATGTCCCTACAAATCCAGACAAGAAAAAATCCACAAACATTGCTAAACCTTGTCCCAGTTGCCTGGATTTGCATCCGTTTTGGTAAATTTACTAAAGAGATCACGTAACTTTGTCATAACAATTCTAATGGAGTTCAAGTTGCATTGGGTTAAGGGTGTAACGCATTGCCATTGGTTGCATCAGAATGGCAATTGATGTAGTCTCAGGTTAAGCTTCGGACTCAATAGGATTCTTACAGAAACAAAGTTGACCCGACCCAACGTGATATTTGGTTTCCCAAGGCCAACATTAATCCAAATATGGAACATACCGGGTTGCTTTGAGTTAGGTCTGGGCCAGCCAAGAGCCAACCCCAATATTTCCATCGTGCGCAACGGCATACTAAAGATGAGCAGTCTCCCGCAGCCAAACCAGCAGCGTTTGGGGAAAAAATATGACCGTTAGAATAAACCCCAACATATAAATATTCTCAGCCCGTCTCTCCTCCTCACCTTTTCCTTTTCCCTCTCGAACTCGCTCTCCCGCTCTCTCTCTGTCTCGTGCGATCTTTTTCTCCTCAATCCTCCGATCTTCATCTGAGAGGCTTGGAGTCCAAGAAAGGTCGCTGGGACGACAATGGTGCCGCCGGGCTTCTCGTTCAGACCGAGTGATGAGGATCTCCTCGTCACCTACCTCAAGGAAAAGCTTTTCCAACGCCCTCTTCCCTGCGATGTTATTGTGGAGGCTGACGTCTATGGAAACCATCCCAAGGACTTAGCTTGTAACTATCTTGAGCTTCTCCATCATCTTCTTCCTTAATTTAGGGTCTCTAACCTTTTTTTTTTTTTTTTCTTGGGGGTTGTAATCTTGTGCTGCTCCATCGTCTTCGTTCTTGATTTGGGGTTTTAATTAACCTTTTCTTTGGATTTTCTTGGGATGTTACAGGGCAGAATATCATGGCAAACAGGGGATTTGAGTGGTTCTTCTTCACTTCTACCACTCGGAAGCATCCTGGTGCAAGCGAAACCAGCCGCGCATCTCGGCGCGCCGGCCTGGGAAGATGGAAGGCCACCAAAGGTGTCCAGACGGTCCTGGATTCCGAGAATAACGCCATCGGGTCAAAGCAGAGTTTCTGTTACATGGAACAGAACTCGAAGGGTGGAGAGGAGAAGACGGTGTGGCTGATGGAGGAGTTCTCCATACAGAATCTTAGAAGGAGTGGTAGTGCTGATGTGATGAGCGACAGCAATAAGGTGCATATCACCCTAAATAACCGTCAATGTTCTTGCAATTTTATCTTTCTTGATTCTAGGAATTGATGTTCTAATTTTGCATCTCGTCTTTTATTGCAGCTGGATGACTGGGTTATCTGCAAGATTTACTTGACTCCAAAAGCTCGCAAGGGTTGCGCTGAAATAAAACCAGTTGTTGGTGCTACATTGGAGCCCGCAGCAAAAAGAAGAAGGATAGAGGTGCCTTACTCTTCTCCCTCTCTTCTTCTTCTTGGTCTTCTTCTGCTTTAAGCCTTCGCTTTGTCTCCTTTGCTGACTCCCACTTGTCTGATACCAGCCAACACACATGAAAAATCCACAAACATAACTAACAGACAGTGAATTCTCAAACTTATGGATCAGACTATGCAAGATGCTGTCAAAAGACAGCAAAATATAACTGATAAATGGATAGTTCATGCATCTGATACCAGCAAACATACACGAAAAATCCACAAACAGAATTGCTACCTTGTCCCAATTATCTGGATTTGCTTTGGCGACATACGTGCCAATACAAACTGTGCTGTAACAATTTTTTTAAGACTTTGCTCCGTCTCTATTGCTGACTCCCTCTCATCTGATACCAGCCAGCATGCATGATCGTCCCACCTGGATTTATTTTCCAGCCAACTGATGAGGAGCTCTTGGATTTCTTCCTCAAGGAGAAGCTCCTCCATCAGCCGCTTCCATGCGACATAATCAAAGAAGCTGATGTCTATGGAAACCACCCCAGCAACCTTGCAAGTAAGTGTGTGTGTGTAAAGATCCACACCCATGATCCCTTCTTTTTCTTATTCTGTTCTATATTGTCTGTGATTAAGGTTGCTGACTCAGCATCCTTTTCTTGGGTTCCTTTCTTTAGCTCAATTTGCCATGGCAAATAGAAACTCGGAGTGGTTCTTCTTCACCTGGACCACTCGGAAGCATCCAGATGCAAAACACAGCAAGAGGGCATCTCGAGTTGCAGGCCAAGGTCGGTGGAGATCTACCCAATCTGCGAAGCCGGTGTTCAATGAGGAGGGTCAGGTCATTGGCTCCAAGCAAAAATTCAGCTATATAGAACGCACCCCCTCGGGCAAGGAGGAGAAAAGTATTTGGCTGATGGAAGAGTACTCCATCCAGAATCTTAGAAGAGGTGGTCATGCAGCTACGTCGATGGACCAAAACAGGGTATTTATTATGCTTCCATGAGTATCATACATCTCTTGTTCATAGTTGTTGATGAAATATCGTTCATTATTATAATAATTCTGTGCCTCTTGTCCTCTGTGGCAGCTGGATGATTGGGTCATTTGCAAGGTTTACCTGACGCCATGCGCTCGCAAACAATTGTCTGGTACAGATGTGCCTGCAATGGAAAGCAAAAATTTGGAGATGCCGGAAATAGAGAATCAACCTTTAATGCTCCCATGCCAGGATTGCCTGATTTCTCAGCCACCTAGCAATACCCTCCTGCAGCTCACTGATGCATCGGACCGAGAGGTGGAGTCTTGTCCTTGTATGTTGCCTCACAGCTCGCTGCAGCATCCGACTCCTGATGACATAAATGAGTTTCTTGAATCACTACCCATGGATGGGCTCCTCCAACAAATTCCTCATGCACCTGATACCCTCCCGCAGCTCACTGATGCATTGGACCAAGAAGTGGAGTCTTGTCCTTCTATGTTGCATGACAGCCTGCTGCAGTCTCTGACTTCCGATGAGATGAATGAGTTTCTTGATTCACTACCCATTGATGAGTTTCTCCCACAAATTGCTCATGCACCTGATGAAAGCCCTGGCATGGATCAGCATGACAAGAAAAGCCTTCCTCCTCCTTAGTTGCTTGATTGGAAGCTGCAGGCAACACCACCCAGCTCACATAGGCTGGTGATTTCTTTTGTTTTGGAGTTTATTTATGACCTTTATGAGTATTAGTATAGTAGACATAATTGAAGATGTAAATATGAACTATGTATGTTGAGTTTCGTGGAGGGAAATGAAAAATTATTGCTTCACAACAAATGTTAAGCTTCGCATTGATGTGATTATCTACAATCCTTTTAGATTGTTTATTTGTAAATTGATTCAATAAATTACAGCTTCAGTTTTTGGGGGAGATTTTGAAGGGGCAGGAAGGTAACCAATGAAAGTACTCAAGATTTTCATAGAAAGGAAACCAGTGAAAAGCTAATTTTTCAAAAAAACTGTAATTTTGACATAATTTTTCTTGCAAGTTGCAGCAAAAAATTCCCGGAAGGAAAGGAGACGCTGTAACTTTTTGGAACTTGAGATATTTTTCATAAATGAGTAACTTATCAGGTTTAATAGTATCAAATGAGGTATGCACTTCATTGATCTCTTTCTTTAACGATATATTCAATCTTTTTTCACAATTTAACTTCTCGATTCTTGAATTACTATTTAAAATGCATTTGTTTATGTTTTCCAGTCTATATTTGTATGCCTTCAAGGGAACAATATACAAATTTTGGACAAGGATTTGAGTTTGTTCTCCTTGGAACAAAGATTTTAACATCTTCATGGTCTATATCAAGTTTTACCATACTGTACTGAACTGGGTGGTATGCAGCGTGCCATGTCATATCAATTCAGTATCGATACATGGTTCCTGGGACATACAGACACTTGATATTATGAACTAGCTCTGTATCAACACAATAATAGTATGGCACCAGTACTATGCTGGTACCAGGATGGCATACCTTGGTCTCTATTTTGGCTCCTGAAGAGGGTTTAGATGGATGTGCCTATTCAGATTCAAATTGTGGTGGATTATTCCACTAGTGGGAAAGGCAGCCATTGAAATTCCTTATGAAACTCTACAGTTGCTATTGGAAGCAAAAGAGGATGTTGTAGTGCAGGACGAAGGCTAGAGACTAGACACATAAGGGTCTATAAAGTAAGGATCTTCATGAAGGTGGATTGGTTAAGGAAAGAAATTCAAGATAACTAGAGTAGAGGCTAAACTTGATTCCATTTCTACCAACTCTTTGTAATTTACAGTTAATCTTTAAATAGAGTTTAGACTAAAAAAATTCTTATAAAATCTCGACGATCCACTAAATATAGTGGCTTTGAAATAGTTTAATAAAAGGAAGGATATAGTGAGTCAACCAAAAATATTGGTCGTTGCTTACACTCAAAGTATTTATGCCTACCCCAGCAAAAGCCATTTTAAAACCAACAAACTTTTGTAAAATTGTTAAGATCGATAACCCACTGCTGAATGACTTTGTTATGTCATTTTTGCCTTGAGAAACTTGTTTTGTAGCTTAGCATGGACTTACACCAACAAGGCTATAAAATCAGGACAAGTATATTTACATATTAAAGTGAAAAAGGAAAAATAATAAGCCTTTATGTATGCTATGCATGAAGGATTTAATATGTATTTCTAACAGAATGAAAATCAACATGGAAGCTCTTCTTGTGGGTCAAGGGGACATGGGCAATCCATCATGGATGACACTATTCTTTAGATTAATGAGGGTCTGGAGCTCTTTCCTTTTAAAGCACATTTATGTGTAGTGGAAAAGAATGGATTATGCCTTGTTAACTATAGTTATGGAGCATTATACTTGGAAATGAGTTTGCACCATGGTACCTAATCCATTAAGCTAGGTGCTTCAGCTTATCATTTCATTCCTACATGATATTTCATCAAGATCTCAGCATCTCTTGTCAATGATATTTGCAAATTCTAAGAATGCTTGCTAGGGATTGTTTAGATAATCATACTATCTATTAAGAAAAGTTCACTTTGATACTAAATTGATGGAGGAAAGGAGTCACGCTTTGTCATCTGTTGAGATTTTGCGTCCTTAATTTGTTACAGGTATTAAATTAGGGTGAAGGAGAAATAGTAGTGAAGGGAGAAGTAATTTAAACCAATGTAGTACCAACTTTGGATGATAATTTACAATAGATACATTATCTGATATTACTATTTATAATGTTGAAAAAGAAACAATAAATCAGGAATGATATCAGCTGATAAATTCTAATCCTTGTCCAATAATGTAAAGTAGGTTTCATAGGAGAATGAGGATATTTTCATTATAATTATGACTTAACTAGAAAAGTTTCAACGAACATATTGACATACTTCTCTAATGTAAGCTATTCAAAGTAAGGTCTACAATCTGTGCAGCAGATTCCACACCAGTTTGGTTTGGTATAGTACGCACCTTATACCAAAAAATTTTTCAACTATTTTTTTTCAATTTTTATATCAATATGTCTTGGCACAGGTTGGTACAGGTCAGTACATGTCTCGAAAAACCTCAATATGAGGTCGTGCTTCTCGATATGGGATCGTGTGGGGCCTATACCAACCCAATCTTGAGTTTTGTATTGGTTCTCTCATGGTATAATATGGTATGCCCTATATCGGATGGTATAGGGTGGTATGGCAGACTATCATTCAAAATCTTTAATGAAATTCACATCTCTATAGAAATCAACAGAGAAAGCAATAAAATTGTTTTGAAACTAAGTAAAACTCAATATAAATGAATTAGAAATATTTTTTGATGCAACCTAGATATGTTCTGGAGCTTTTGATCATTATGCTCCTTTCTCTCTCAAAAATAAAAAGAAAAATTGAATTACAATTAGATAATAACAGAACTCAAAATCTCCACAGATGCCTGTGAGAGAAGCTAAAATATTTAGCACTGACAACAAAGTGACCTTCTGAATTGTGTCAACTTCTCTTAAGTCTTCTGAGCTCTATAACCATTGTAAGCCGTTGTCCATCTATTAACTTCAAATTTTCTATGCAAATCTCTATTACCATGTAAATATTGTGATTTCAATAAAGTGGGGGTAGCTTTACCTACCTCCTACTTCAATCAAAAGAAAAAAAAACCTTCTTCCAGCCTACTTAAATAAAAGTCCTTGATAAAAAGACTCAATGTATGAATTTTTTGCAAAAAAATATCCTATCTTCGCCATGAACATGCAATAATCTATCTTCATGGCATCATAATTTGATGAAACTACTAAATCAAAACAAATTTTTTTCCATCTATCACTATCTTTGCTTTTGCTAACATGTCATACGGGGAATGTTATGTTTCCTGAACTACAAGTAAACCAAGACTGCCTTGATAAAAGCAAATCAAATTTGATGAAATTCTGTCCAAAATATAAAATTAACATGTACAGGATATATTTGGATAGCCTCATCTGGCTCTTTTATTGGTAATATGATTAATATGCAGCGTGCCATGTCATATCGATTCAGTATTGATACATGGTTCTTGGGACGTACAGACACTTGATATTATGAACTAGCTCTATATCAACACAATAATAGTATGGCACCAGTACTGTGCTGGTACCAGGATGGCATACCTTGGTCTCTATTTTGGCTCCTGAAGAGGGTTTAGATGGATGTGCCTATTCAGATTCAAATTATGGTAGATTATTCCACTAGTGGGGAAGGCAGCCATTGAAATTCCTTATGAAACTCTACAGTTGCTATTGGAAGCAAAAGATGATGCTGTAGTGCAGGACGAAGGCTAGAGACTAGACACATAAGGGTCTATAAAGTAAGGGTCTTCATGAAGGTGGATTGGTTAAGGAAAGAAATTCAAGATAACTAGAGTAGAGGCTAAACTTGAATCAATTTCCACCAACTCTTTGTAATTTACAGTTAATCTTTAAATAGAGTTTAGACTGAAAAAATTTCTTATAAAATCTCGACGATCCACTAAATATAGTGGCTTTGAAATAGTTTAATAAAAGGAAGGATATAGTGAGTCAACCAAAAATAATGGTCGTTGCTTACACTCAAAGTATTTATGCCTACCCCAGCAAAAGCCATTTTAAAACCAACAAACTTTTGTAAAATTGTTAAGATCGATAATCCACTGCTGAATGACTTTGTTATGTCATTTTTGCCTTGAGAAACTTGTTTTGTAGCTTAGCATGGACTTACACCAACAAGGCTATAAAATCATGACAAGTATATTTACATATTAAAGTGAAAAAGGAAAAATAATAAGCCTTTATGTATGCTATGCATGAAGGATTTAATATGTATTTCTAACAGAATGAAAATCAACATGGAAGCTCTTCTTGTGGGTCAAGGGGAATTGGGAAATCCATCATGGATGACCCTATTCTTTAGATTAATGAGGGTCTGGAGCTCTTTCCTTTTAAAGCACATTTATGTGTAGTGGAAAAGGATGGATTATGCCTTGTTAACTATAGTTATGGGAGCATTATACTTGGAAATGAGTTTGCACCATGGTACCTAATCCATTAAGCTAGGTGCTTCAACTTATCATTTCATTCCTTCATGATATTTCATCAAGATCTCAGCATCTCTTGTCAATGATATCTGCAAATTCTAAGAATGCTTGCTAGGGATTGTTTAGATAATCATACTATCTATTAAGAAAAGTTCACTTTGATACTAAATTGATGAAGGAAAGGAGTCACGCTTTGTCATCTGTTGAGATTTTGCTGCCTTAATTTGTTACAGGTATTAAATTAGGGTGAAGGAGAAATAGTAGTGAAGGGAGAAGTAATTTAAACCAATGTAGTACCAACCTTGGATGATAATTTACAATAGATACATTATCTGATATTACTATTTACAATGATGAAAAAGAAACAACAAATCAGGAATGATATCAGCTGATATATTCTAATCCTTGTCCAATAATGTAAAGTAGGTTTGATAGGAGAATGGGGACATTTTCATTATAATTGTGACTTAACTAGAAAAGTTTCAATGAACATATTCACATACTTTTCTAATGTAAGCTATTCAAAGTAAGGTCTACAATCTGTGCACCAGATTCCACACCAGTTTGGTTGGTATAGTACGCACCTTATACCAAAAAATTTTCCAACTATTTTTCTCAATATTTATGTCAATATGTCTTGGCATAGGTTGGTACAGGTCAATACATGTCTCGAAAAACCTCAATATGAGATCGTGCTTCTCGATATGGGATGGTGTGGGGCCTATACCAACCCAATCTTGAGTTTTGTATTGGTTCTCTCATGGTATAATATGGTATGCCCTATATCGGATGGTATAGGGTGGTATGGCAGACTATCATTCAAAATCTTTAATGAAATTCACATCTCTATAGAAATCAACAGAGAGCAATAAAATTGCTTTGAAACTAAGTAAAACTCAATATAAATGAATTAGAAATATTTTTTGATGCAACCTAGATATGTTTTGGAGCTTTTGATCATTATGCTCCTTTCTCTCTCAAAAATAAAAAGAAAAATTGAATTACAATTAGATAATAACAGAACTCAAAATCTCCACAGATGCCTATGAGAGAAGCTAAAATATTTAGCACTGACAACAAAGTGACCTTCTGAATTGTGTCAACTTCTTTTAAGTCTTCTGAGCTCTATAACCATTGTAAGCCATTGTCCATCTATTAACTTCAAATTTTCTATGTAAATCTCTATTACCATGTAAATATTGTGATTTCAATAAAGTGGGGGTAGCTTTACCTACCTCCTACTTCAATCAAAAGAAAAAAAAACCTTCTTCCAGCCTGCTTAAATAAAAGTCCTTGATAAAAAGACTCAATGTATGAATTTTTTGCAAAAAAATATCCTATCTTCGCCATGAACATGCAATAATCTATCTTCATGGCATCATAATTTGATGAAACTACTAAATCAAAACAAAATTTTATCCATCTATCACTATCTTTGCTTTTGCCAACATGTCATACGGGGAATGTTATGTTTCCTGAACTACAAGTAAACCAAGACTGCCTTGATAAAAGCAAATCAAATTTGATGAAATTCTGTCCAAAATATAAAATTAATATGTACAGGATATATTTGGATAGCCTCATCTGGCTCTTTTATTGGTAATATGATTAATATGCCAAATTGCTGCAACCACAATAAAGTACTAGAAGACAAAATATCTATTTTGTGAGTACCATCTCCAAAAATTTTGTTTACTTTGGATTCAGAATATATCTAAATATTTGTTATACTATTCTTGGTTGTGGTCTAATGTGGAAAGGGAATCTAGATCTCAAAATCTTTCTCTAGTTTGTGTAGCAACTAAATAGAAGAATTCAGGAAGTGTACCTATTGATAACTGATAGGTCAACCCATAGTTTATTGCTTTGGATGAATGTCAAAATTTTGCTAACTGGAACAAACTTAGAGAATGATTAAGATGGATTATTTCAACACAGATACAGGTGCTGCCTAGCATGGTCATTATTTGTAGTCATGTTGTTGACGACTTACGAGCTAAAGGTATTGTGTCTTTATTCTTGAGCATGCCCTTCACCAGATTGGATCAAGTGTTGAAATATTTTGTAGTTGAACTGATTGAATGCTTTTCTAGAGATAATATTTGTTGCTTTTGTCTAGACAAGTTGTTACAAGTTCTTAAAGTGATATATAAAATGATAAATGCATTTTTTTTCATGTTTTAGGGATCCATGTTGACCTTAGTAAGATAATCTCGAATCGATTTAGTGCCTCGATGGTCTATCGGACTGGTCATCCAATCAACCACTTTATTATTATTTAATTTTATTGAATATATGAAATAAAAAATTGATCATGATTTAATATTTTAAATAGAATTACTTGATTCATTTAAGAAAGACAAGATTTAGGACGATCGAGGTAAGTGGATCTTATGCTTCTTATTTATTTTAAAATCTCCATGATTTCATGCATATGACCTTTCATTGATGAAATCATATTTTTCATAAAATAAAGATCAGTATATGTGATATGAAAAAATATGTTTTATTATGAGCATTGATTTCATGAATATGTCTTATGAAAATAGCATGGTTATGAAGTATAAATTTTATGATTTTTTTACCTATGTATATATATATTTTGAGAAAAAAATATAAAGATTTCAAAGGCTCTCAGATAGCTATAAACGAATCCCCATAGAAAAGTCGACATCCAGAGCTAGCATCCATAAGAACACAGGCTTTGCCAGTGGGTATAAAGTTGGTATATGAAATATGAACTTGTCGATTAAGAACACTAACCCTATCACAGGTATAAAGTGACCATAGCACGAATATTTGAGATGCTGTAACTTTTTGGAACTTGAGATATTTTCCATAAATGAGTAACTTATCAGGCTTAATAGTATCAAATGAGGTATGCACTTCATTGATATCTGTTGCTCCTTAGATTGATTTTGATGATTACAAAACAGTTGAAGGGGTACTAATAATTTTCATTTGAAAAAGACCTATTGCTCTTCAGGGGCAAAATTATAATTTTATCAAAATCCTGATTTGAAAGTATTAAATGATAGAACAAAAGATTTGTGATCCATTGGCAAAAATTTTATTGTTTTTGGACTTGTATTTTGAAAGTTATGCATGTTTGAAATCCATGAGTCGACCCATGAGTCAGCTCATAGCACAATGAGCTGTTTGGCATGCAGAATTTTTGGCGTGGCACAACCTGTGAGTCGACTCATGAGTCGACCCTCAAGGCATGAGTCGACCCATGAGTCGACCCCTGCAGTTTTTAGGCCAAAAATCACAGAACCTTATTTTCTGGTATTTTTCCACAGAGGTCGACCCATGAGTCGACCCCCAGGCATGAGTCGACCCATGAATCGACCCCTGTGACGGGATTTCTCCGCAACGGCTAGTTTTTAACCCATTTTAAGTGCTTTTAATGCTCATTTAATGTGGTCTAACAGCTCTTTTTCAGCCTAGAATATTTTCCTCTATTTCTTAAAGCTATAAAATGATCCAAAAGGTGGGAAACAAGAGAGATTTTTTTTTGAAGAGATTGAAAGAGATTTGAAGAGCATTCAAGAGAGCATTCAAGAGCATTCAAAAGAGAGAATTTGAAAAAGGGTTTTTCAAGCCAACTTTTCAGCCCTTATCAAGAGTTCATTCAAAGCTTTGAAGAAGCCTTTAAACCAAGCTCACCAACTCCTCAAGTGCACATTCAAGTCTCCAACCACTTTGAGGAAATCCAAAAAGGATCTTCTTCTCCTGAGTAAAGTGTATTTAAAGTTATATTCACTCATTAAAGGAGCTTTTTTTGTACTTATTTGTACTATAAATTGTTTTACTCAGTTTGAGTGATTGTTTTTATTTTGGAGGGGTTCCAAAATAAGAGAAGGTTGATCCGAACCTAGAATCGGAGTGTATTGGGTTGGCTTGTACCCGAGAAATAAGTGGTCTAGCTTGGGATAGCTAGAGTCGGAGTTTCCGATGTTTGTATTTGGGTTGAATACAAGTTTAGTGGATTGGAATTCCCAAGTAGGAGCTTGGGGAGTGGATGTAGGTGCAAGGTTGGCACCGAACCACTATAAATCTTTTGTTTGTGGTGTGCATATTTGCTTCCCTTTAACTCTTCATTATTTTCTTGCATTCTTGCTTTTAGCCATTAGTCCTGAATTAATTTAACTCTCCATATTCATTTAGCTATTGCCAAATATTTTTCATAAGTCATAAGTTAAGCTTAAAATTTTTAGAAACCCAATTCACCCCCCCTCTTGGGTTGCATAGCTGGGCAACAAGTGGTATCAGAGCTCGGTGCTCTAGCCCTTCTTTGATCTAAACAATCAAAGAGCCAAAGATCTATGGCAACCCACGTCGGTACTTCTCTAGCCGAGGGGCAATCCACCAACCGACCTCCACTTTTCAATGGGTCTAATTACACCTATTGGAAAGCTCGGATGAAAATATTCATACAAGCACTCGACTATGATATGTGGAGTATCATAGTGAACGGTCCTCACACACCCACTAAAATTATAGATGGTGAGGAATCAACCAAACCCGAGAAAGAATGGGATGAGGTTGATAAGAAGATGGCCCAATTAAATGCTAAAGCAATGAATGTTCTTTATTGTGCTCTTGATGCAAATGAATTTAATCGTATTTCTACTTGCTCATCTGCTAAAGAAATATGGGATAGGTTAGAAGTAACCCATGAGGGAACCAATCAAGTAAAAGAGTCTAAAATAAACATGCTTGTGCATAAATATGAATTGTTTAAAATGGAGCATGATGAGTCCATTACTGAAATGTTTACTCGCTTTACTGATATTATTAATGGTTTAAAGAGTCTTGGTAAGTCCTATACTAATAGTGAGCTTGTAAGAAAGATTCTCAGGTCCTTACCAAGAACTTGGGAAGCCAAAGTGACTGCCATCCAAGAAGCCAAGGACTTGAACACTCTACCTCTAGAAGAGCTTCTTGGATCTTTGATGACTCATGAGCTAAGCATGAAGCAACATCAAGAGGAAGAAGTCAAAAAGAAAAGAACCATTGCCCTTAAATCCATAGCTCCACCAGATGAAGAAACTGATGACACTGAAGATGAAGAACAGGATGAAGAGATGGCACTCATCACCCGAAGATTCAAAAAATTTTTGAGAAAAAGGAAACAGGGGATGAGGAAGAGGCCATTCACAAAAGGGGAACAAAGCAAAGAAAAAGAGAAAGACCAACCCTTTATCTGCTACGAATGCAAGAAGTCGGGATACTTCAAATCCGAATGCCCACAACTGAAGAAAGGTCCCAAGAAGTTCAAGAAGAAGGCCATGATGGCCACATGGAGTGCGAGTGATGACTCAAGCTCCGATGAGGAAACCTCAATCGAACAAGCCAACCTGTGCCTTATGGCACACGAAAATGAGGTAACTCCCGAAACTCCTAGTGACTTTACATTTGAAGAATTACATGAAGCATTCTATGATTTAGTTGATGAATTAAAGAAACTAGGGATGAAAAACAAAGAGCTAAAATTGAAAAATCAATCTTTATTGAAACAGACTGAAAATATTTCAATTGAAAAATCCACCCTGCTTCAAGAAAATCAAAGCTTAAAGAATGAAATTGCCAAGCTGAAATCAATAGTAGAAAAGTTCACCTTGAGTTCAAATAAACTCAATATGATTCTTGATAATCAAAAGCCGTGTATGATAAGGCCGGACTTGGCTATAACCCCTTGAAGAAACAAAAATATCTGAAAAATATTTATGTAAACTCTTTAAGTAACAAGTCTTCTAACATTACATGCTTCAAATGTGGTATAGTAGGACATAAATCATACACTTGCTTCTCTAACAAATCTGCAAACTCAACTATCAAGAAAATATGGGTTCCAAAAGGAACCATTTTGACTAACCAAAAAGGACCCAAGAAAGCTTGGATACCTAAAACAAAAATTTGACTTTTGCTTGCAGGTGTGTCTAGCATCCCAAGGAGGAAACAGGAAATGGTATCTTGACAGTGGATGCTCGAGACACATGACTGATGATGAATCACAATTCATCACGCTTGATGCTAAGGATGGAGGGATGGTCACCTTTGGAGACAATGGCAAAGAAAAGATCATCGGGATAGGTAACATTGGTATCACTCCCTCCAAATTCATTGAAAATTATTATTAGTTAATGGTTTAAAGCATAACTTACTTAGCATTAGTCAATTTTGTGATAAAGGATATAAAGTTATTTTTGAATCGTCTGTGTGCATTGTAACTAGTCCTATTAATGATGGCATAAAATTTATTGGACATAGACATGGCAATGTTTATATGGTAGATTTAAATAATTTAGCCAAAATAAACATGCAATGCCTAGTATCCTTGAATGCTAAAGTTAATGAGACTAGTTGGCTTTGGCATCGTAGACTTGCACACATTAGCATGCATTCTCTTTCAAAATTAATTAAGAAAGAATTAGTTCTTGGCTTGCCTAAATTGAATTTTGAAAAAGATAGAATTTGTGATGCATGCCAACTAGGTAAACAAACAAGAGTTTCATTTAAATCCAAAAATATTGTTTCAACTTCTAGACCTTTAGAGCTTTTGCATATGGACTTATTTGGACCAACTAGAAGCACTAGTCTAGGAGGAAAACGATATGATTTTGTAATTATAGATGATTACTCTCATTTTACTTGGGTTTTCTTTTTAGCACACAAAGATGAAACTTTTCATATTTTCACTAAATTTTACCGAAAAGTCACTAATGAAAAAAAATTTTAATTCAAAATATTCGAAGTGATCATAGAACTGAATTTGAAAATCAAGACTTTGAAAACTTTTGTGATGAAAATGGAATTGGCCATAACTTCTCTGCTCCTAGGACACCCCAACAAAATGGGATAGTTGAAAGGAAAAACAGAACCTTAGAAGAAATGGCCCGTACCATGCTTTGTGAAAGCAACCTTCCAAGATATTTTTGGGCGGAAGCAATTAACACAGCATGTTACATTTTAAATCGTGCTTTGATTAGACAAATTTTAAAGAAAACCTCCTATGAACTTTGGAAAGAAAGAAAATCGAATATTGCATATTTTCATATTTTTGGTTGCCGATGTTTTGTGTTAAATAATGATAAAGAAAGACTTGGTAAATTTGATGCAAAATCAGATGAAGCAATCTTTCTTGGTTACTCCTCCACTAGTAAAGCTTTTAGAGTTTTTAACAAAAGAACTTTAGTAGTAGAGGAGTCCATACATGTTGTTTTTGATGAATCTAACGATCTTCCTTCAAGAAAAAATGAGGGTGTTGATGATGCAGATCCTCTAATAGAAGGAATGAAGGAGATCACTCTGAAAGATTCAACAACTCAAGAGAACGAGGAACAAGAAGACAAACAGGATGAGAGAGGTGAAGAAATTCAAGAACAACCTCAAGGTACAAATGACTTACCCAAAGAATGGAGGTATGTTCACAATCACCCTAAGGAGTTAATTATTGGTGATCCTATGCAAGGGGTAAAAACTCATTCTTCACTTAGAGATGTATTTAATCATTGTGCTTTTGTATCTCATCTTGAACCAAAAACTATTGAAGAAGCTGAAAATGATCATAATTGGATTAATGCAATACAAGAGGAACTTAATCAATTTGAAAGAAATAATGTTTGGACTTTAGTATCAAGACCTAAAAATTATTCAATAATTGGCACAAAATGGGTCTTTAGGAATAAATTAGATGAACATGATAATGTAATAAGAAATAAAGCAAGATTGGTTGCTAAATGTTATAATCAAGAAGAAGGAATTGATTTTGATGAGACCTTTGCACCTGTTGCTAGATTAGAAGCCATTAGACTTCTACTTGCATATGCTTGCTTTATGAAATTCAAATTATTTCAAATGGATGTCAAAAGTGCATTTTTAAATGGATATATTGCTGAAGAAGTCTATGTAGAACAACCCCTAGGATTTGAAAATCATGCTTTTCCTAATCATGTTTTTAAATTAAATAAAGCTTTATATGGATTAAAACAAGCACCTAGGGCTTGGTATGATAGGCTAAGCAATTTTTTACTAAATAATAGTTTTTCAAGAGGTAATGTAGACACAACCCTCTTCATTAAAAGAAATCAAAATAATATGTTAGTTATACAAATTTATGTTGATGACATAATTTTTGGGTCTACTAATGAATCTCTTTGTCAAGACTTTGCTAAGCTCATGCAGGGGGAGTTCGAGATGAGCATGATGGAAGAACTTACCTTCTTCCTCAGACTCCAAATCAAACAAACAAAAGAGGAAATCTCCATCACCCAAAGCAAGTACACCAAGGAACTACTCAAAAGATTTGGAATGGAGAACTCCAAAGCAATTGGCACACCCATGAGCCCCTCATGTAAGCTTGACAAGGATGAAGAAGGTAAATGTGTAGACTTAAAATACTATAGAGGTATGATTGGCTCTCTATTATATTTAACTGCAAGTAGGCCTGATATCATGTTTAGTGTTTGTTTGTGTGCTAGATATCAATCTAATCCTAAAGAGTCTCACTTGAATGCTGTTAAAAGAATCCTTAGATATCTAAATGGTACTCAAACTCTAGGGTTATGGTACTCTAAGGACTCACTAATTGATTTATTAGGATATTCAGATGCTGATTTTGCTGGATGTAGATTAGATAGAAAAAGCACAAGTGGAACTTGCCAATTTCTTGGAGTTAACCTAATCTCCTGGTTTAGCAAGAAACAAAATTCGGTAGCACTGTCTACGGCTGAGGTCGAATACATTACAGCCGGAAGTTGTTGTGCTCAAATCTTGTGGATTAAGCAACAACTCGAAGACTTTGGAATCAAACTTAATGAAACACCCATAAGATGTGACAACACAAGTGCCATAAATCTAACTAAAAATCCAATTCAACATTCAAGGTCTAAGCATATTGAAATAAGACATCATTTTATAAGAGAACATGTTCAAAACAAAGATATAACTCTTGAATATGTTTGCACTAAAAATCAATTAGCTGATATCTTTACAAAGGCCCTTAGCGAAGATAGATTCTGTGAAATTAGGAGAAATCTAGGAATTCTTGATCCTTATGCCTAAGTGTTTCTCTATTTCCAAGGAATCGATTTGAGATCAATTTCCATCATCTCTCTTGGTCCTAAAAGCTCATGATTATCATTCTCACAACCTATCTTTGAGCAAAATTCCTTCTCCCAAAATTCTAAATTTTTTCGAAATTTATTCATATTTTTTCTAAATTTTTGTGATTCATGAGTCGACCCCCTAGGGTCGACCCATTGGCAAACTTGTAATTTTCCGACCAATATCCCACGGATTCATTCCTTTTTTATTTTAAACCTGTTCATGAGCCGACCCCTCATTCTCTTCGTCTTCCTCCCTCCAAGACCCGTCATCCTCATCTTCTTTCTCTCCAAAACTAAAGATTTAGCTCAAGAACTTTCTCCCTTCTCCTCTCCACCTCAAATCACCGCCTGGGAAAGGAGATTTTCGCATCTTTCTCCTTTGATTGAAGCGGTTGGAGCGTGCCCTAGCCTCCACCGTTCTTCTCAAAACCATCTCTTCTCTCCGCCAAAATCCCTTTCCATCATCTTGTAACCCTCCTTCTACTCACCTTTTTGGTCTTCCGAGTCTCCCTGCCTGCTCTTGGGGTGAGAATGGCTCCAAAGATGAAGCTTCCTCAAAGAAGAAAATCAGTCCATGAGCTGGAAGAAAGCATCCGCAGAAAAAGGCAAGCTGCTCAGTCCTCCACTGCTCCCATTTCGGCTTCAGTGTCTACTCAAGGTCCCTCTCAGTCTCCCCTTAGCCCTAGCAAAATCCCTCTATCTGATAGGAAGGTTGAAACCGGCAAGAATGTGGATTTTAGATTCTTTGAAAAAGAAGGTTTCTCCTTTGGGACAAAGATAAAAAACCAGGGTTGGAGTTTTTACTGCTCTCTCAAGGAAGTTACTTTTGTAGACTTAGTTAGAGAATTTTATCAAAATCTGCATTATGGCAATGGAACAGTGACTTCTACAGTTAAGGGTGTAGATATCTGTCTGGACCCTATTATTTTGGGAGAAATACTATATTTGCCCTGTGAGGGATATTCTTACATGGAACTCCCAGTGAAGGAAGAGGGGATCAGTGTAATTCTAGGAGGAACCTACTCGAAAAGTTTGAATAAATTGGAAACCAAAATCTTGTCAATTGAGATGAGAATCCTACATCAATTAGTGACAAAGCTCTTCTTCCCTAGGAGTGGTAGGCATGACCTCCTTTCTGGCAGAGATATTTGTATAATTTTCATGTGATCACCCAAACCCCATTAAACCTCCCTACTTTAATGATTGAGGCCATGAGAGAGACACTGAACAGATCCAAGGCACATCTGTCTTTTGGTATGGCTCTCACACTAGTTTTCAGGAGGTTTGGAGTCAGTTTTGAGGGGGAGGCATCTGCTAAGCTTTCTCATGCAGACACCATCAACCAACACACTCTGCACCGCATGGGATTTACTAAAACTGATGGTGGTTGGATCAAGGGTTCTGAGGACAGAGTAGAGGACAGAGCTGAAGAAGAAGGTCCCTCATCTCCTCTCTATGATTTCAGGGCAGCACCTCCAGACATCCAGTTTGTTTCAGATCCAGAGGCTGGCCCTTCAGAGTTCACCAGGAGGTACACACCAGTACATCAGCCAGAGAGCAGAGCACCACCTTCAGAGTTCAGATTGGCTGATGATCAGATTGAGCAGATTTCTCAGCGTGTGGCTTCCTTGCTTTCTCGTCAGTGAAGCACTTCTGCATTTGCACCGGGATCCACATCATTAGATTCTTCTGATCAGACCTTGATTCTCATATCTCCACTGTATTTCAGTTGATCTCAGATCAGTCTATTCGATTCAGCAGCTCGAGGACAGCATTTGAGACTGACTGGGAGAGTTCTTGACTTGCAGGGCAAGTCTTAGCTTGGCCCATCCTCAGCCACAGGAGACTCTATTGAGGTCACAGACCTTACTGCAGAGGCTGGCAGGCTTAGAGGTGCATTGGAGGGTGGTTATGAGTTATTGAGGAGAGAGATCAGAGGCTCGAGTGAGCATGCATCTACTCAGTTCACTGCTCTGCTTCAGTCTGTTTCGAGAGCACTGAACGTTCTTGATTCCATTAGACTCACTCTTTCAGTCCAGTCTTTGGCCTCTCAACGTTCTCAGCCTCCTAGTTCATCTCGCTCACCTGCTCGTGCCAGAGGCAGACGGGGTAGAGGACGTACTCTTGGTCGAGATCCATCATCTCCTCACCCTATCTCTGATGACTCCGATCCATCCAGTCATGAGCTTTACTAGATCCTAGGTGTTAGTCTCTTGTTCTTTCTAGGATCTGTATTTTGGGCCATGTAATGACATTAGCTAGCTGACTCTTATGTTATGAAATATGTATTGAAATAACTATGATTTTAATCATCTTTTAATTATATATCTACTCTTTGTAATGGTGTCTATCATCTCTTGATTATATATCTTCTCTTTGTTGATAATTCATATCTATGGAAATCTATGGCATATTTTGGTTAATGATTGCTGTATTCAGGGGGAGCAAACATTAATGATTAGCACTAGAAGTTTGAAGAAACACTAAAGAGAAAATGTATTCAGAGAAAGAGGGGGAGCTAACAATGTTTGATGATGTCAAAAAGGGGAGAAATTAAAGAAAAAGAAACATATCAAAAGCAAAATTATAAATTATTAAAAGACTTGAAAATAAAGTGAATGAATTGGGGAGAAATTAAAGAAAAATATCAAAAGTAAAATTATTAAATGACTTAAAAATATAATAAATTGCTAAGCACAATGCAAATGAGCAACCTTTAAAATTACTTCTTTAAACATGCTCTGATATGCTTTAAAATTTAACTTGCTCTGATACATCTTAAATTTGACATGCTCTGATATACTTTACAAATTAATTCTTAGACATGCATTGGTACACTTAATTATTTTTGCTCTGATACTAAAACTAAATAATCAAATGAGAATGAGCAAATTTTCAAGATACAACTTGCTCTGATAACAAAAATAAATTTTCTACTCTAATACCAAAATCACATAATCAAATAAGCAAATTTTTAAATCATTAAGCAATGGGCAAACTATTTATGCAAATGAGCACTTGTATCACATACCAAAAGAATCGATCTTCTTCTCAAGCAATGCACTTATAAGTTGGTAATAAATCTACTTTTTATCTTCAAACTACTTATAATGCATTCTTTTGAAATTCATGATTCACATAGATACTTTTGTTCAAGTGTTTTGTCATCATAAAAAAGGGAGAGATTGTTGCTCCTTAGATTGATTTTGATGATTACAAAACAGTTGAAGGGGTACTAATAATTTTCATTTGAAAAAGACCTATTGCTCTTCAGGGGCAAAATCATAATTTTACTAAAACCCTAATTTGAAAGTATTAAATGATAGAACAAAAGATTTGTGATCCATTGGCGAAAATTTTATTATTTTTGGACTTGTATTTTGAAAGTTATGCATGTTTGAAATCCATGAGTCGACCCATGAGTTAGCTCATGGCACAATGAGCTGTTTGGCACACAGAATTTTTGGCTTGGCACAACCTGTGAGTCGACCTATGAGTCGACCCTCAAGGCATGAGTCGACCCATGAGTCAACCCCTGCAGTTTTTAGGCCAAAAATCACAGAACCTTATTTTCTGGTATTTTTTCACAGAGGTCGACCCATGAGTCGACCCCAGGCATGAGTCGACCCATGAGTCGACCCCTGTGACGAGATTTCTCCGTAACGGTTAGTTTTTAACCCATTTTAAGTGCTTTTAATGCTCATTTAATGTGGTCTAACGGCTCTTTTTCAGCCTAGAATATTTTTTTCTATTTCTTAAAGCTATAAAAGGATCCAAAAGGTGAGAAACAAGAGAAAGATTTTTTTTTGAAGAGATTGAAAGAGATTTGAAGAGCATTCAAGAGAGCATTCAAGAGCATTCAAAAGAGAGAATTTGAAAAAGAGTTTTTCAAGCCAACTTTTCAGCCCTTATCAAGAGTTCATTCAAAGCTTTGAAGAAGCCTTTAAACCAAGCTCACCAACTCCTCAAGTGCACATTCAAGTCTCCAACCACTTTGAGGAAATCCAAAAAGGGTCTTCTTCTCCTGAGTAAAGTGTATTTAAAGTTATATTCGCTCATTAAAAGAGTTTTCTTTGTACTTATTTATGCTATAAATTATTTTACTCAGTTTGAGTGATTGTTTTTATTTTGGAGGGGTTCCAAAACAAGGGAAGGTTGATCCGAACCTAGAATCGGAGTGTATTGGGTTGGCTTGTACCCGAAAAATAAGTGATCTAGCTTGGGATAGCTAGAGTCGGAGTTTCCGACGTTTGTATTCGGGTTGAATACAAGTTTAGTGGATTGGAATTCTCAAGTAGGAGCTTGGGGAGTGGATGTAGGTGCAAGGTTGGCACCGAACCACTATAAATCCTTTTGTTTGTGGTGTGCATATTTGCTTCCCTTTAACTCTTCATTATTTTCTTGCATTCTTGCTTTTAGCCATTAGTCCTGAATTAATTTAACTCTCCATATTCATTTAGCTATTGCCAAATATTTTTCATAAGTCATAAGTTAAGCTTAAAATTTTTAGAAACCCAATTCACCCCCCCCCCCTCTTGGGTTGCATAGCTGGGCAACAATATCTTTCTTTAACAATATATTCAGTCTTTTTTCACAATTTAACTTCTCGATTCTTGAATTACTATTTAAAATGCATTTGTTCATATTCTTCGATCTATATTTGTATGCCTTCAAGGGAACAATATACAAATTTTGGACAAGGATTTGAGTTTGTTCTCCTTGGAACAAAGATTTTAACATCTTCATGGTCTATATCAAGTTTTACCATACTGTACTGAACTGGGTGGTATGCAGCATGCCATGTCATATCGATTTAGTATCGATACATGGTTTCTGAGACGTACAGACACTTGATATTATGAACTAGCTCTGTATCAACACAATAATAGTATGGCACCAGTACTGTGCTGGTACCAGGATGCCATACCTTGGTCTCTATTTTGGCTCCTGAAGAGGATTTAGATGGATGTGCCTATTCAGATTCAAATTGTGGTGGATTATTCCACTAGTGGGGAGGGCAACCATTGAAATTCCTTATGAAACTCTACAGTTGCTATTGGAAGCAAAAGAGGATGCTGTAGTGCAGGACAAAGGCTAGAGACTAGACACATAAGGGTCTATAAAGTAAGGGTCTTCATGAAGGTGGATTGGTTAAGGAAAGAAATTCAAGATAACTAGAGTAGAGGCTGAACTTGATTCAATTTCCACCAACTCTTTGTAATTTACAGTTAATCTTTAAATAGAGTTTAGACTGAAAAAATTTCTTATAAAATCTCGACGATCCACCAAATATAGTGGCTTTGAAATAGTTCAATAAAAGGAAGGATATAGTGAGTCAACCAAAAATAATGGTCGTTGCTTACACTCAAAGTATTTATGCCTACCCCAGCAAAAGCCATTTTAAAACCAACAAACTTTTGTAAAATTGTTAAGATTGATAACCCACTGTTGAATGACTTTGTTATGTCATTTTTGCCTTGAGAAACTTGTTTTGTAGCTTAGCATGGACTTACACCAACAAGGCTATAAAATCAGGACAAGTATATTTACATATTAAAGTGAAAAAGGAAAAATAATGAGCCTTTATGTATGCTATGCATGAAGGATTTAATATGTATTTCTAACAGAATGAAAATCAACATGGAAGCTCTTCTTGTGGGTCAAGGGGAGATGGGAAATCCATCACAGATGACACCATTCTTTAGACTAATGAGGGTCTTGAACTCTTTCCTTTTAAAGCACATTCATGTGTAGTGGAAAAGGATGGATTATGCCTTGTTTACTATAGTTATGGGAACATTATATTTGGAAATGAGTTTGCACCATGGCACCTAATCCCTTAAGCTAGGTGCTTCAGCTTATCATTTCATTCCTTTATGATATTTCATCAAGATCTCAGCATCTCCTGTCAATGATATCTGCAAATTCTAAGAATGCTTGCTAAGGATTGTTTAGATAATCATGCTATCTATTAAGAAAAGTTCACTTTGATACTAAATTGATGAAGGAGTCACGCTTTGTCATCTGTTGAGATTTTGCTGCCCTAATTTGTTACAGGTATTAAATTAGGGTGAAGGAGAAATAGTAGTGAAGGGAGAAGTAATTTAAACCAATGTAGTACCAACCTTGGATGATAATTTACAATAGATACATTTTCTGATATTACTATTTATAATGTTGAAAAAGAAACAACAAATCAGGAATGATATCAGTTGATATATTCTAATCCTTGTCCAATAATGTAAAGTAGGTTTCATAAGAGAATGAGGACATTTTCATTATAATTGTGACTTAACTAGAAAAGTTTTAATGAACATATTGACATACTTATCTAATGTAAGCTATTCAAAGTAAGGTCTGCAATCTGTGCACCAGATTCCACACTAGTTTGGTTTGGTATAGTACGCACCCCATACCAAGGAATTCCCCCAACTATTTTTCTCAATTTTTATGTCAATGTATGTCTTGGCACAGGTTGGTACAGGTCAGTACATGTCTCGACAAACCTCAATATGAGGTCGTGCATCTCAATACAGGATGGTGTGGGGCCTGTACCAACCCAAACTTGAGTTTTGTATTGGTTCTCTCATGGTACAAAATTGTATGCCCTGTATCGGATGGTATAGACTGGTATGGCAGACTATGATTCAAAATCTTTAATGAAATTTACATCTCTATAGAAATCAACAAAGAAAGCAATAAAATTGCTTCGAAACTAAGTAAAACTCAATATAAATGAATTAGTAACATTTCTTAATGCAACCTAGATATGTTCTGGAGCCTTTGATCATTGCGCTTCTTTCTCTCTCAAAAATAAAAAAAAAATTGAATTACAATTAGATCATAACAAAACTGAAAATCTCCACAGACACCTGTGAGAGAAGCTAAAATACTTAGCACCGACAACAAGGTGACCTTCTGAATTGTGTCAACTTTTCTTAAGTTTTTTGAACTTTATAACCATTGTAAGCCGTTGTCTCTCTATTAACTTTAGATTTTCTATGTAAATCTCTGTTCCCATGCACATATTGTGATTTCAATAAAGTGGGGGCAGCTTCACCTACCTCCTACTTCAATCAAAAGAAAAAAAAAAATTCTTCCAACCTACTTAAATAAAAATCCTTGATAAAAAGACTCAATGTAATATCCTATTCTAAATATCAAGCCCACCCAATTGTGGCCCATCAAGCCCACAGCAAAAAAAAAAAAAAAAAAAATTGAATGAAGACTCCCAACGAGAGTCTTCTTCTTCCTTCCCTTGCCCGACTAAATCTAGGACTCCTAGGGCAAATAGAAACCCTAGGAAGAGCCTATAAAATCCTCCCTTCCTCCTCCATTGCCGACCATGACAAGCACCAGTTTCTTCCTCTTCTTCCTTTCAAATTTTTCCGTTAAAGCCGTCCAAGCCCTCCTTGGGTTTGCCTCAAATTCTCATCGGAGACCTCACAAGAGTCAGAGGTAAGCCCCGGCTCTCCTTTCTCTCTTCTTTCTCCTCCTTTCCATGGCTTAGCACACCCTCGCCGGCTGTCAAGTTCGTCGAAAAATCCACAAAAGAGCAAGACTCTGTTTTGCTATGTTCGGCCGAGCTATCTCCCTTCCTTTTTTGGCCACCAGCGCCGCCGCCCATGGTGCCACACCTTTAGGTTTGGACCCCCACCTCTCTACCTTTCTTTTTTGAAGATCATGGTCACCGGTGATCGGCCAATGAACGGATAAATTCAAGAAAAAAGGGCGGTCCCCTATTTTTCCAATTTCTTCTAAATTCTCTCCGGCTGAACCTCATCGTCGGTCATCTCTAGCTCCACCACCGTCGGTCGCCACTGTCGGACCTCCGATCATGCCGCTGTACCTCATCAGAGCATGAGCCACCAAGCCCACCCTCCATGTTCCTCCTCTGTTCGACCAAAAAAAAAAAAGAGAGAAGAAAAGAAAAGAAAAAAGAAGAAGAAAAGAAAAGGAAAAAAAAAAAAGAAAAAGAGAGAGAAAAAGATTTTTTTTCTCTCTTCTCTATCTAGGGTCTTTCTACTCTCTCTCTCTAACTGCATCACGGACCCTAAAATAAATTTGAGATGAAAATAAGATGATCTGAAATCGCTTCGAAATTCGTGCAGTAGGTTGGATCCCAGTCCGGCCCTTATTCGAAATTTATAGCATCTGATCACAGTTAATCCATATTGAGTCATCTTGATATGATTTCTGATAATCTCAATCTTGATTGCCTCTTCTAAAGGATATGAGGATTCTCTCTCTACTTTCTCTTTCTCTAAGAAGGTCTATGAATCCTATATCGAGTCATGCCTTCATCTTCTAGGAACTCATGTTGACTCCAACAAGATAATCTAAAGCCACTTTGATATCCGTGCTGTATGTTAACCTCATTTGGCCATATCAAGTATCTTTCAAATCTATTATTAATGAACCCTATTGATTGATCTTGATCTTGATCTGATCTGTGCTCCATAATTTTTTGATCAAGTCACTTAAATCTGACCCTCAGCTCGAAGATCCTGAATTGTCCTGGTGTCTGGATGGTCCGACACGTCTGGTCAATAGTCTTTTTTCTTTATGATTTAATCTTATTATATTCATTGAATAGAAATTGATGATGATTTGATATTTTAAATAGGATTAGCTGATTCTTCTAACGAAGTCTAAAGATCTAGGATGAATAAGGTAAGTGGATCTTATGCTCTTTATTTATTTTTAAATAATCATATTTTTTATGCAAAAATTATTGTTGATGAAATCATATTTTTCATAAAATAAAGATCAGCATATCTGATATAAAAAAATATATTTTATTATAAACATTGATTCCATAAATGTATTTTATGAAAATAACATGATTATGAAGCATAAATTTTATTTTTTTTCTACCTATGTATATGTATGTTTTAAGAAAAATATATAAAGACTTCAAAGACTTTCAGATAGCTATGACCAAATTTTTTCGAGAAGATCGACATCCGGAGCTAGCATCTATATGAAAAATGGCCCCATCAAAAGGTATAAAGTTGGTACACGAAACAAGAACTCTGTTGATTAAGAAATATGACCCTGTCACGGATACAATAGTGATTTTAGCACGAATATCTGTGAATAATATTTTGAAACATAACACGAATACATGATAAAAATGATTTATGATTCATGTTTATAAAATGTTCATGATTTATGCATGCATGATGGGTTTATAATTTTTTTTGTTATATGCTCTATGAAATATTTATTTTTGTAATATCTATTACTTTTTAAATGTTGTATTATCATGGAAAAACTTATGCTTGATCCGATAAAGAAGCACCAGTTTGTACAGGATATATCTGGATAGCCTCGTCTGGCTCTTTCATTGGTAATACGAATAATATGCCAAACTACTGTGACCACAATAAAGTACTAGAAGACCAAATTTCTACTTTGTCAGTGCCATATCCAAAAATTTTGTTTACTTTGGATTCAGAATATTTGTGAACATTTGTTATACTGTTCTTGCATGGTTGTGGTCTAATGTAGAAGAGGAATCTAGATCTCGAAATCTTTCTATAGTTTGTGTAGCAACTAAATAGAAGAATTCAGGAAGTACAACCTATTGATAACTGATAGGTCAACCCATAGTTTATTGCTTTGGATGAATGTCAAAATTTTGCTAGTTGGAACAAACTTAGAGAATGATTAAGATGGATTATTTCAGCACAGACACAGGTGCTGCCTAGCATGGCCATTACTTGTAGTCATGTTGTTGATGACTTATGAGCTAAAGGTGTTGTGTCTTCATTCTTGAGCATGCCCTTCACCAGATTGGATCAAATGTTGAAATATTTTGTAGTTGAACAGATTGAATGCTTTTCTAGAGATACCATTTGTTGCTTTTGTCTAGACAAATTGTTACAGGTTCTTGGAGTGATATATAAAATGATAAATGCATTTTTTTCCGTGTTGATTAGAGTCAATAAACATGGCATTCTCAGTGGAGACCTAAGCAAAAATTGCTTGGATGTGGTAATAATGTTTAATGACTGACCACCCACGATGGATGGCATTTAAGTGGGTAAGGAGTTGAAATTTTCTCTGGAGATTGGGTGGTTTACTGATAAAATCTAAGATTGAGGGAACTCTCTGATTTGCTAATGAAGTTACAGGTTGCAAGCAAGCAGGAGGAAAAGAGAGACTTACATGCTTTATGGCATGTGTATTTATTTTGTCTTTTTATATCACTTTTCTTTGTGCCTTAGAGTTGAATACAGTTCTTCATATTAGATTGTTAGTTTCCCACTTTTCTAGGACTCTTTCCATGCGGCAATCATAGGGATTTTTGCAAAAAAAATTGACTTTATTTTTATATTAACAAAATGGATCATATTTATCTTTTTCAGATATGTTCTTGTTTTGATATTTACAAGGTTGTTGTACCCTTGTCCTATTTACTACATACAACTTACAAGGATATTTTACATGTGCATTAACCTGCATTATGCCTGCATCCATTATCAATATGTGTACAATCATCTACATTAAACATGCACATTTATGCATTTTGAAGGTAGGCGGATGATGATAAGCTACAGTCCAAAATGAACCTTGTTTCAAAAAAAAAGGGTGGATTGGCATAAGAAATCGACTTCATCATTGATTTTACAAGAAAAAGATGTGTTGTTTTTATTGAAGGGAATATAAATTTAGGGGTCCCCCTAGTTAAATTTAATGTATCAGTTGCTTCACAATGGTGTTGGAGAAGTGCCACATGGGACATTAGAGTACAAGGCCCACTCTCTTTGGTTCAAATGTCTTAGCATGGTAATTTGTTTGACCACCTAGCTCATGTCAGGCCTTCAAGAGTAGTAGACACCCCTGTTTGAAAGCTTAATAAAAAGAGATTCTTCTTGGTGAACTCCTCCTACAGGTTTATCAATGAGGTGGTTTCGGAAAGCTGTGGCTTCGGAAAAAGGAAAGGTCTCTCCTTGACTTGCTTTAAAAAATAGGCTACACATGGGAGAAGTTTTGGCATGGAAGGGTTGGGTTGTGAATGCTGGCTGTCTGCTTTGTGGCAGTATTCAGAGACCGTTTTGCACCTCTTTCTTGATTGTCCTATTGTAAGGAGAATTTGGACCACCTAGAAATCTTGTTTGGATATATGAGGATGGCCATCAAACTTTCAGGATTTTTTGACTGAAGGGATGTGAAGAAAACTTTAACAACCAGTTAGAAGAGCATGGGATCAGACTGTGAAGGCACTTTGTTGGCCTTTTTGGCACATGAGGAATGAGAGAGTTCTTCTTAAAAAAGAAGACCTCAATTTATTCTGTTCTGAGGGAAATTTTACAAAGTTGTCAGTTCTTGGAACACCTTGGCTTGCAAAAAACTATGGAAGGACATGCAGAAATTGAGCTTCCTTGAGATCCTTGTTACCTTCAGGTTGCCGGCAGAATGATGCTTACTCTTGGCAAAGTGAGTCTGTGGAGATTTTATAAATTAGTGCTATCAGTGTTGTTTGCTAAAGATGGAGAGGGAGTGATCTACAGTCGGTCTGAAACTCCGGGCTGGTGCAACAGATTTGATGTAGGCCGCATTCCTTTTGTCACAACTGAATATTCAGAAGGGATTTTCAGATTTCAGATCGAGAGTTGAAAGAGTTGAAGACCTGATTCGCAATTCAGAATGCGAAGTTTGGATTCTAAGTTTAGAGTTTGTAAATTTTCAGAGCCTGACAAGGTTGCTGAATCTGATTCTGTTTCAGAAAATCAGATTCTGCTCTAAGGATGGATCAACTAAACTCAAAGCATAGCTGAGAACCCTGTCTTTTTGTAATCCTTGTTGTCTATGCACATTTTTCTCTGTTCCCAGTTTTCCTTACTCTTATAAGTATTTCTTTTTCTTCAATAAAGCTGGGTGGCTCCTCCAGCATTTCTTACCTTCAAAAAAAAAATAATAAAAAAAGAATAGATATCTTCCTACCAAATAGCGTGCTGGGTTGAAATTGTGGGATCCTGCCTAATGTTTCTTTGGCCATGAGTTTGATGCCAATGATAAGTGTTGGGATAGATTTCCATCACTTAGCCGACTATTTTGCCTTCTCATCCATGAGCCGACTAAGAAAACCACACCGACGAACCGACAATCAACCCGACTCGGTTATACAAAGTTTTCTTCCAGCTGGATAGACGTCGAGCGCCATTGCTAACATCTGACTGATTGAAAACTGGTCTCCCCTGGTCGGCATTACCTCGACTAGAGTTGATGTGCCTCCCACTTCTGCTCGGTCTATAACTGACTTAATGGTCGGTTAACAACCGACTACACCAAATGAAAGGACGGCATCTCGACAATTCTATCCTGCTGACTTAGGAAACATGGATCTTTACTGACTAACTGCAAACCGAATATAGCCATCATACGATTTGGAGAGGCCACATCAAAGTCATCTCATTCAGACACCATACCCAGGCCGATTCGCTGTGCATCATGATGGGATACTACGATCTCATTAAATACACCCAAGGGTCATTTATTACGCCCCACACCCTGTAGCGTCTGCCATCGTGTGCGCGTCGAATAAAGAGCACACTCGCCATCAGTATTTAAAGATGCTCACACGCCATCATACCGTACCGTATGACAAGACATGATCGACATGATCGCATGTCCTCTCATCATTCATTTTGCTTTCTCTATAAATAGAGATAAGCGGGGATCCCTTTAGGTATGCATAGACAAGCTCTCTCAGAACCCAAAGACTCTGCCTCTCTTTCATACACTGACTTGAGCGTCAAAAGATCCTCGCCCGAGCCAACTCCGACGAGACTTGTTTTATAGATTCTCTTTCTTTTGGCATCGAGTGGAGCCTAGTATCATCTCAATCCAGTTCCATCCTCGCCCTTCATCTTGACCTTGACTATTTGCATCTTTTTCGGTGACAGCACCTCCCTCATTAGAAGTCCCACCATCAATCAACAGGCACAACTCCTAGTCGGCTTCTGCCCGACTACTATCTTCTGACTACCTACCGGAATAGGACTGCAACAGTTTGGCACGCCAAAAAGAGGGGCGCATGGGAGCTGTTGGGTAAAACTCTCTCTTAAGAACCTTCATGGCCAAGACAAAGGTGCAGAATGTCTCTGCTGGTTCGGCTCAACACTCATCGCGGCGTGACGCACCTCCGGCAACCCCTGGAGAGGCAAGTGCTTCACGACTGCCGATGATGGTAGATCTTGGGTTTGCCGCCCTCGTGCAACAGATGAAAAGTCTGATCAAGGCCGTCCAAGGTCTCCAACAACAGCAACTGGGAGAGGTTGCAGTGCGTGATGCGCCTTCTAGGCGCAGCCACCAACCACAATCTCTAACCCATCATTCTATGCACCTTTTCCATCGAGCGAGTTCTCCGCATACCCGATGGCCACTACATTCGAAGTCTCGATGTGCTTTGCGTGCTGACTCTAGCGATTGTCGGTCCCTATGTTCCTCTCGACGAACTCAATACAAGGGAAAGAGGCCGCGGTCCCCTTTGGGATCTTTTTCTTCTAAGGAAGGCTCTACTTCAGTCTACTCACGGCATCCAGATATGTCGCAACAATGCCTGGACGAGTATGATCGAAAATTGAAGGAGATAGATCACCATTTGGAACGGCTCCAAACTAATCATCGTGACCCGATTAATGAATTCGACGTCAGTATGAATCCGCCTTTCTCAAGATGGATCCTCGATGAGCTGATTCCTAATCGATTTAAAATACCACAAATTGAGCCATACGATGGCTCCATGGATCCGCTTGATCATCTTGAGAGCTATAAAGCCCTCATGCTTCTACAAGGGGCATTGGACGCCCTCCTCTGCATTGCCTTCCGATTACGCTCTAAAAAACCACATAGGCATGGTACTCGGGGCTACAGCTGGGAAATAGTGATTGTTTTGAATAGTTCAAGTAGCTGTTCGTAGCGCACTTCGGTACAAACCGAAGAATGCCCAGAACTACTGACAGTCTTTTCTCTGTTCACCAACAAGATAGAGAATCTTTGTGAGAATTTGTGGCACGTTTCAACACCACCACCCTGGAGGTCAAGGACCTCGATGAGGCAACGGCCATCGTGGTGATGAAGCGGGGACTCCAAAACTTTAAGTTCACCTACTTTTTGGACAAGATGCTTCCTTGGTCCTATGTCAAGCTCTTCAAATGTACATAGAAGTACATCCATGCCGAGGAAGCTACAACTGATCGATGCCAGTTCAAGGAAACAGTCCAGAAGAAGAAGGGAAAGAAGGGAGGAAGCTCCGGGGAGCCCGATCAGATCTGAGCCGAGAATGAGGCTCCACTTCCCCGACTGAGCTAGAAGCTCAGAAACTTCATGGGCAGGTATGACTCCTATACTCCTCTGACTGCTTCTCGATCGCAGATTTTGATGGAGATAGAAGGAGAAAGCTTCCTTTGTCGACCCCCGCCAATGAGAACAAAATTTCATGATCAGAAGCACTACTGCCATTTCCATCGCGACCATGGACATGACACGGAGGAGTGCTGCCGGCTGAAGAATGAGATCGAGAACATGATAAGGTGGGGATATCTTGAAAAATATAAGTAGGAGCGCCTTGCACAGCTGCCTTTCGGTCTACCTCGTCCGAAATCTAAAGAGCAAAATCATGTCCAACCAACGGCTGGCATGATTAACATGATCTCGACGGGACCACAACCCTGGGGGGCAGATGACCATGGAAGCATTTTCAAGTGCCAATGCATCGACAATGACATCATCTTTACTGAAGCAGATCTGTGAGGAGTCCAAACTGCTCACAATGATGCTGTGGTCAGGTCAATGACAGTTGCCAATTATGATATAAAGAGATGTCTTGTTGATAATGAAAGTTTCACTGACGTGATTTTCTATGATTGTTTCTTCCGCATGCAACGGCTTTCTGCTAAACTTCTTAGACCCATTAATGTTCCTCTGGTCAGATTTATAGGTGACTTGATCAAAGTGGAGGGCGAGATCGAACTCCCCATCACGACTGGGTAACCACCTCGGCAATCAACCATTCACCTCAACTTTTTCATAGTCTGAGTCCCGTTCGCCTACAACATCATCTTGGGGTAGCCCAAATTAAATACATTCTGAGCAGTTGTCTCAACCTATCACCTGCTTGTATGCTTTCTGATAAGGAACGAACCCGACGAGATGCAAGGAGACCAACAGTTGGCCCGACGACGGGCTGGATCAAAGAGAAATTTAAAGTCGAGGAGAACCTCCAAAGTAACTCATCTTAGTTCTCTTAATCAGTGGAGATCCGACTAAAACCATTCAAATCAGATCCTCGCTGAGCAAGAAATTGTAAGAGGAGCTGATTAATTTTCTGAGAAGAAACACCAACATCTTTGTCTGGTCTGCCTCTGACATGCCAGACATTCCTTCAGAAATCATTGTCCACTGACTAAACATGGATCCCAACCACAAGCCGGTGAGACAAAAGAAGAGAAGCTTTGCTCCAAACGACAGAAAGCCATCTATGAAGAGGTTGGCAAGCTATTGATGGTCGACTTCATTCGCAAGGCAACCTACCCGAATTGGCTCACGAATGTGGTGATGGTCAAGAAAGCAAATGATAAATGGCACATCTGTATCAACTACAGTGATTTGAACAAAACCTGTCCTAAGGATAACTTTCCTCTCCCCCGAATAGATCAGCTAATTGATGCGATAGCCGAACATCAGTTACTCAATTTCATGGATGCTTTCTCCAACTTCAATCAGATCTGGATGGCACCTGAGGATGAAGAGAAAACAACATTTATCATCGAAAAGAGTTTATACTGCTACAAAGTCATGCCTTTTGGCCTCAAGAACGTCGAAGCAACATATCAGAGACTCATCAATAAAGTCTTTAAAGACCAAATCGGGTGCAATATGGAAGTTTACATCGATAATATGCTCATAAAAAGTACTAAAGCTATCCTCCATATTAGCAATCTGATTGAAGCTTTTGACATCTTGAAGAAGCATCGGATGAAGCTAAACCCGATCAAGTGTGCCTTTAGCATCATATCGAAAAAATTTCTTAATTTCATGATAACAAAAAGAGGTATCGAGGCCAATCTTGAGAAGATCAAGGCAGTTCTTGACATACAACCTCCTAATTCTCAGAAGGACATTCGAAGATTGGCAGGTTGAATTGTGTCCTTAAGTCAATTTATCTCTAGGTCTACGGAACAGTGCTAGAAGCCTCAGGCAGATGAAAGACTTCATCTGGACAGAGGAGTGTTAAAAGTCCTTTGACGAATTAAAGCAATACCTCCGATCTCCTCTACTTTTGACAAAGCCCAGCACCGGTGATGAATTACTCATGTATGTGGCGACCACTTCTAAAGCCATCAGCTCAATGTTGGTTCGAGAAGAAGACAGTGCAAAAGCCTGTCTACTATATAAGCCGGGTGCTGCATGATGCTGAAATAAGGTATTCAAGAATTGAGAAGGTCATCTTTACAATCGTGACTACTATTCGATGGTTACGACCCTACTTCCAGACCCATTCGGTAAAAATCCTTACCGATCTCCCTCTAAGGTCCATACTTCACAGACCAGATACCTCAGGGAGAATGGCAAAGTGGGCAGTTCGAACTCATCGAGTTTGATCTTTCTTTTATCTCGAGAATGTCAATGAAGTCTCAAATTCTTGCTGACTTCATCATCGAATGTATCCTGACAGATGATGATCAAGTCAAAGGCAATTCTACAGAGAGCACTCAAGAGTCTGCCTAGATTTTACATGTTGATGGAGCTTCAAACACTCAAGGGTGCAGTTCGGGCCTGATCTTAACTAATATTGATGGGATGGTGATCGAGTATGCTTTCGATTTGGCTTTAAGGCTTCAAACAACCAAGCAGAGTATGAGGCCTTAATAGCTAGACTCAAGATTGTTAAGGATCTCGATGTCAAGTGCCTACGGATATTCACCGATTTGCAACTCATCGTCAATCAATTTCGAGGAGAATATGCAGCCCGAGACTCTGTTCTCACCAAATACTTACAAAGGCTTAAGTCTATACAATCATATTTCGATTATTTTGAAATTTCTCACATTTCTCGCTCTGAAAATGTTCGAGCTGACTCTCTGTCCCATCTCGCCACTTCTGGTGGCACAGATCTTGAAAAAATCTTCATCGAGCATCTCGAGGGCCTGAGCATTGATTTAAAAGAAGAGATCCACCAGATTGAAGTCAGGCAAGAGCCGAGTTGGATTGATCCGTTTATTAATTTCTTGACTAACAGGGCCTTACTGATTGATCCTGTCAAGGCACGTTGAGTAAAAAGGTGGTGACTTGGTAAATGATCATTGACAATCAACTTTATAGAAGGTGAGCATCTCTACCCCTGCTCAAGTATCTCCGACCTTCTGAAGCCGACTACACCCTTCGAAAGATGCACGAAGACATTTGCGGTAGCTACTTGGGGGGGAAGTCACTGTCATACAAAATTTTTCGACAAGGATATTACTGGCCAAGCATACAGAAGGATGCATATAATTTGGTACAGAAGTGCGACCAATATCAAAGGTTCACCAACATTCAAAGGCTCCCATCCAACCATCTCACGGCCATCTCGACACCCTGACCATTTGATCAATGGGGTGTGGACCTACTTGATCCATTCTCGCCTACCAGTGGATAAAGAAAATTTCTCATAGTGGCCGTCGGCTACTTTACTAAATGGGTCGAGGCTGAACCATTGGCATAGATAATGGAATAGAAGACTATCAGTTTTCTTAAAAAAATCCATCATCTATCGATTCGATCTGCCAAGGGCAATCGTCACCGATAATGGCCGACAATTCAATAATACCAAATTCAAAAAATTCTACGTGAAATATCGTATTATGCCCAAGCTCACTTCGGTTGGACATCCCCAATCTAATAAAGAAGCTAAGGTGACTAACAGAACAATTCTCCAAGGCCTAAAAACTAGAATCGATCAAGCTAATGGAAGCTGGGCTGATGAGCTTCATAGTGTCCTGTGGTCTTACCAAACAACTCAGATTCCAATCAGAGAAACTTCGTTCAAATTCACATTTAGAACCGAAGTCATGATTCCAGTTGAAATCGGCCTACCTTCAACTCAAGTGGAGTACTATGACGAATCTACTAACTCAAAAAAGAGACAAGTAGACTTGAATTTACTTGAAGAAATTCGAAAAAAAGCTCGACTAAAAATAATCTTCTACCAGCAAAGGGTAGTGAGATATTACAACTCCCGAGTAAAGCCGAAGATCTTCTAACTAGGAGACTTAGTCCTGAGAAGAACGAAAATTTTCAAGCCCACTGAGTAGGAAAAACTGTCTCCGAATTGGGAGGGTCCCTATAGAGTCTCGATAATTCTATGACTAGGAGCATACAAAATTGAAAACCTCGATGGCACCAAAATCTCTCGAACTTGGAATGCCGAAAATCTATTAATATATTATCAATAAGAGTACCTCTGAAAGGTCTTTCCTCTTACAAGTCATGTGCTTTACAACTCAAGTTCTCGGTAAACTATATTACAACCATTCTCTCATCAGCTTGTACCTGACGAAGCATTAGTCGGCTCATATCCTACTAACAAAGCCGGGAGTGGGCTCATTTTTAAACAATGGGTGGGTCCTTCAATCACAAGCGCACCTGCCAAGAGCTATGGTGCCAAGTTGAACGTGAGACTTAGGCAAAATCATTATGTTAATCGGCTGAAATTCGATTATCGGAGCTGCACGGTCCGACAACCGCCACCATACTCGCAACAGCCTAAGGGCTACAAGCATAAGAGGTATAGTTTGTCATATGACCCGGTAAAAATGAATTACGCTAAGTCGGCTCAATACTGACTAGCCAAAGATCTACTGACTTCGTTACTTAATCGATTTCATGGGAAGATTACAGCCTACTCGGCTCGCTACTTCCTACAAATTATTCGATTGATGTCGTTACTTAGTCAATTTTATGGAAAGATTATAGCCTACTCAGCTAGCTACAGCCTACTTAGCTAGCTACTTCCTATAGATTATTTTACCGACTTCGTTACTTAGTCAAATTTGTGAGAAGTTTGTCGAGAAAATAAAATGAGAAATGCATGTAGACAAAAGAAGTTGGACAACCTATAAAGAAAGTTTTCATTTTATTTCCAAAAAGTTTATTACAAATACAAAAGAAAAAGAGAGAGTACAAAAGATGTTCAGAAACTCGGTTGGGGGCGATCCTTTTCAGCCTCTGCATCCTCGTCGCCCGACTCGTTCGATTTCTTGTCGGACTGGAGGTAGCTCAAGTCCACCTTGGGCATGAGGCGGTGAACTTGCTTCTTGCACTCCTGGAAGCCGAGTTGAAATGCATCTGCCCCGGCATTGGCAAGCTCATCTTCATACTCTTTTGACTCGCGAAACTCAGCCAATGCTTGAGAAGCGGCTTTCTGGGCCTGAGTTTCTGTTGACGTCAATTTTTTTTGGAGTTCGATAGTAATCTTTTGACTTTCTTGATGGCGTTCTTGGCCTCCTCGACAGCTTTCTCTGCTTTCAATACCCTCTCCTTCTCTGCGGTGAGGGCGCTCTCAGCCGACTCCATCTCCACTTGATAATCGGCCTTCAGCTTCTCAAATTCTTCTTTGTCGCTTCGCTGCTGGGCCGCCAGTTTGGCCAACTCGGCCTCCAGCGAAGATATCTTTTCTCTGCTCTTTCTTTTCCGCTCCTCGGTAGCTTGGAGGAGCTCATCGAAGACTTTGGCCCATGCACGAGTAGTTTGGGCCTGGTCCTCCAACTCGTGATTGATCTGGGTGGACTTGATCAACCCTTCTGATAGAATAGTTATGTCATGGATCATCTACAATACAAAGAGAATAGCTAAGTCACCAAATCAGCTAAGAAAGAAAAGGCTGAATAAAAGTAGTCCGAGTACTTATCCTGATCAATGACATGTAGGCGCCCGACTGAATCTCCAAGATCGGACGTGCTTTTCTAACTTCTCAGTCTACGAAAAGCATCACCATCTTCGCCAACTTCTCGGCAAGTTGGCGGTCCCAAAGCACCTAATCGGTGGCCTTGAAGTGCATGTCTATCGCTACAGTAGGCTCTTCAGAAGGCAGGTTCAGACCGTAGTCTGTGATAAAGCAGGGGGGATTGGTGCCTTACCTTTGTCGGCAACTTCTCGATTAGCTGCCCGACTCCCTCCAGACTCAACTGGAACCGGAAGGGCTTGTATTGCTTCGACTTTCTTTGCCGGAGCATTGATGACCACTACATCGTCGTTGGTCAAGGAAGAGGCCACGATAGTGATGACCTAGGTAGATGGTGGCGGAGATGAGCGCATCATCTGTACTCTGGGTGGCAACGGCGGCTGCATGCTTTTCGGCACCCAAACTAGGGACTTCTCTCTTGATTTCTTCAGTGGTCGAGATAGGCCCCCGGGGTCAAATCCTGCCTTATTCTTCTTCTTCCAGATCGTCTCCTTCAGCGATTCCGCTGTGACCCACATGCCTGCATGAATGCAACAAAAAGGAGAAGATGGTTAGCCACCGAATAAAGTAGAAAATACAAAAAGAGTCTACAAAGAAGAAAACTACCAAGATAGCTAGTCGAACTAATTTCGGCATCATAGAAGAACTGCTCCTTGAGCAGCTCCTGATGCGTGGGGATCTGGACTTCAAAAAGCTTCTCGTGCATCTCCTGATGCTCGTTCAAGATAGTATCGTTCCTATTCGGAGAAAGGTTGGGGGTGGTCCAGGTCCAATCAAAACCCCATGGGTGGTCGGCAGTGATGTAGAAAAATTTTTTCTTCCACCCATGGATAAAAGAAGAAAGTTTCTTACAAATTTATTATTGGGGCCAAGGGTAAAAGAACCACCACCCTCGTTCTCGAGGATGTTTCTTTAGGACGAAGATGGCCCTAAACAAAGAGACTTGAGGTTCAATGCAGAGAAGATGACAAAACAAGAAAGAATACGAATGGAATTGGGAGCAAGTTGAGCAGGAATGACCTCATACAGGTCGAAAATGTTGGCAAAGAAGGGGTGAAGAGGAAATCGGAGTTTCGATCAAAGAAACTCCTCATAGATGGCAATATCGCCATCAGGAGGATGAACGACCCGACCTTCTTCATCGGACACCATCCGCTGGTACCGACTAGAGATCGGATGACTACCGACTCAGTCAGCTCAGACCTCTCCACAAGAGGTCCGAAGGTATTCTTAAGAGCCGACTATTCATCCGACTCACTCGAGTCTAACCGACCCTCCTGAGAAAATGCCACATTGGGCTCATCCCGATTAATCTCCTTGATCGCCCTCTGTGTTGTCAGAGTTTGAGAACTTCGGTCACCGACCAGAGTCTCATCTCCGGACTCTCTACCAGAAGAAGACATCGAAGAGATAGAAAAAGAAAAGATAAAGAAGGAGGACCAAGGAGGAAACCTCTAAGAATGAAGAGAACCGACGATAGGGACCAACAGCGATGGAAGATTGACACCGGAGAAGAAGACTCGCCGGCAGCAAGACCCTCAGCAGAAAAAAAAGATGGCATGGACTCGAGATGGAACAAAAGAAAGTGAAGCCAAAAATCAGAGAAATCAACCCCTATGTATAGGTTCGCTCAATGGTTAGGATCGATGTTGAGTACCGCACCTAGCCCGAAGATGATGACATGTGGTGGTGATCTCGGTCGGTCCTCCCGATATCCGTTCAGTGCACCACCATTCAGATCTTGCTGAGTAGGCTCAATCCATATGATCACAGATCGGGCCAACGAGCGATTGACACGCGGATAACTTGGGTATGCGTACTCATTATTTCCCTGCCTACCGATCTTCTGTCATTTATATGAAAGATCATCTCGAGCTCCGTGATATTTATTGCCGCACGATCTGTGAAAGGACAGTGCCGCCGCATGAAAAGACATGATGATGGTTTGCCTCACGAAGTAACGGTCAAGTTATAGTCGGCTAAAGTGACTCGTAATGGACCAAGGATGAACTCCTCTCACCCGACTAGCTGCCAAGTCGGACTCGAGAGTTAGGGGGCAAGTGTTGGGGTAGATTTCCGTTATTTAGCCGACTACCTTGCCTTCTCGTCCATGAGTCAACTAAGAAAACCGCACCGACAAATCGACAATCAATCTGACTCGGTTATACAAAATTTCCTCCCAGTCGGATAGACGTCGAGCGCCATTGCTGACATCCGACCGACTGAAGGCTGATCTCCCATGGTCGGCATTATCCTGACTAGAGTTGATGTGCCTCCCACTACTGCTCGGTCTGCAACTGACTTAATGGTCGGTTAACAATTGACTACACCAAATGAAGGGACAGCATCTCGATAATTCTATCCTATTGACTCAGGAAACATGAATCTTTACCGACTAACTGCAAATCGAATATAGCCATCATACGAATTGGAGAGGTCACATCAAGATCATATTACTCAGACATCATACCCAGGCTGGCTAGCTGTGTGCCATGATGGGATACTACAATCTCATTAAATGCATCCCAAGGGTCATTTATTATACCCCACGCCCTGTAGCTCTACCACCGTGTGCGCACCGAATAAAAAGCACACTCGCTGCTGGCATTTAAAGATGCCCATGCATCATCATGCCGCATCATACGATAGGACATGATCAACATGATCACCTATCCTCTCATATTCATTTTGCTCCCTCTATAAATAGAGGTAAACGGGGACCCCTCTAGATATGTATAGACAAGCTCTCTCAGAACCTAGAGACTCTGCCTCTCTTTCATATACTGATTTGAGCATCGGAGGGTCTTCGTCGGAGCCACCTCCGGTGGGACTTGTTTTACAGATTTTTCTTCTTTTGGCATCGAGCGAAGCCCAACACTATCTCAATCTAGTTCCATCCTCGATCGTCCTTCATCTTGACCTTGACTGTTTGCACCTTCTCCAGTGATTGTATCTCACTCATCAGAAATCCCGCCATCAATTGACAGGTGCAACTCCTAGTTGGCTTCTGCCCCACTACTATCTCTCGACTACCTACTGAAGTAGGATTGCAACAGTAAGAGAACTGATATAAGTTATATTTCAGTCTTTCTAGAGGAACACTTTGAAACTTAAAAGAGTTTTGCTCCATAGCCTATTCCATTTAATGGGAAGAAATTTCATTGACTTTGTTGATTTTTATTTCAGTATGCTATTATGAACCTTTAGGAAACTTTGCAGTTCAGAAAGGTAACAACAAGTTACAATCTACAGTTTTAGCTATCTAAAGAATAATTATTAAATATTGGCAATCTCTTCTCCTCATGCATGCACAACCATGAAGCAGTGTTCTATTGGTATGATCAATAGACATGACACAGAGAAGTTAACATATGATCATGGTGGTTCTTCACCTCTTATTCCGCTTATTCTTCTTCCTCTCATTCCTCTTCTCCTCCTCCTCCTCCTCTTCCTTTTCCTTCTTTTTGGGGAATGAATTTTCTTTTTCCCTAAGGGGAGTGGGATGGGGAGGCCAAGAGGGATTTTCTTCTTGTTGTTCTTTAGGAAATGATTTTTTTTTTTCAAAGAAGAAGATATCGTAAACCACCTTTTCACTAGAGAATTATCAGATCATCTTTTTGCTACAGAATTAGTGGTCTCTTCATCTTAACTTTTCTGTGCTTTTGTTGAGAGATTGGATTACATGACTCATCATACTCAAAGGTCTTCTAGAACATATATCTGAAAACGGCAGACTCCCTGCACCTGTTCATAACATGGATCTATTGCAAACATCAATTGCTATACCCCTAGAGTCAGGAATACCAGTAGTTAGTTGGTTGGCAAGGAGATAGTGAGCCACACAAACTGGCTTGACAGTGATGTATCAGTAATCTCATTAGAAGCATGCACATGATTATGAAGATGTTCCTAGAGTTACAGCTGCGTGATTATGTTAACATGAGAACAACAAAAATAACATGCTTGTTGTTTTGAAGTCCGAGACGTGATTGTATCATTGGATTATTGGAGCTACTACATACGAATGTTTTTTCTTTCTGATCTAATGCTATATAAGATATTATTGTTGGTTGATTATGATGACTTCTTTGTTAATATTGTTGGTGAGTTGGCATCATAAGCATTGTGCATTTTTGTTCTTCAGAAGATCATTTTATTCTTATATCTAGTCATAGCTATGCCCTTTTCTTTCTTTTTTTTTTTTTTTTGCTTGATTTTCTTGTGAATGCTGTCTTGTTTTCATGCTTGCATTATTCTTCTGTCTGGATGACTAGGTTGTGTTGGTAATGTGATGGCACCTGCTGAAAAGGGAAGTTGAATGGCGCTTCATTTGCTGGTCCTCTTAATTTCAGGTAAAACATATTAGGATATAACCAAAGTGAAGACTAGTCCATAACTGATTAAGCTTGTCCTAGTTTTCCTCGAGAAAACTACAATGTTAGACCACAAAATATGACCAATACAATTTCAAATAGTGATGGACATCAATATCAAGGATTTCTCAAGTTGTCCTTGTTGCAATTAGTTTTCACATGCAAAATGCATCTGACTGTTAAAGAATTCGGATACACGATAGGTCTTTAAAAAGTTTTATATGCGATTAGATGCTCATTATTCTTAAATTATTAAAAAATTATTGCTTGTATTAAGTTCTTAATTTAAATATGTTTAAATTTTATTATGACTAACAATCGCTATGAATGAGGGCCTAATTTGGATACATGATTGATCTTAAAAAAGTCTAAAGTAGGGTTTGATGCTAAACATATATTATGAAATTATTTAAAATTTATTCTTGTATTATGTTCTTAATTTAAATAAACATGAATTTTGTTACAACTAACAAATCACTATGAATTTGGATTTTGGAGGATGTGAAATTATTATCACATCTGCAATCAAAATTTTAGAATCTTCTCTTTATATAGATTTAGTAAAGAAGAAATCTATTTACAGTTATCATGGAAACTAAATGTTTGCAAATTTTTCAGATATATGAATTTGTCAGAAATGCAAATTTGTGATGCCAAGCTTAGAGCTTCAGATATACAAGCTGCGGCGGAGGTGTCAAATTGGCAACTTACATTTTTGTGCCTGCATTGCTTGCAAATATCATCTATATCTTTGTGTGCAGGTTGAACTTTGTTAATGATTAGAAAACATTTCTAATCTCTACTGACTACTTGATAGGATTTTAGGATCTTTTACGTCTATCATTTTAGTTGGTGCATATTTAATCTGTATACCATATGATATTCCAAAGACATGGATTGTGTACTTTGTTGACTTATTTTTCTTGGATTGAGTTTGGCTTTTTATTTAAAGATAGCCAAGAAGAAAAAATCAGCTCACTTCACCGTACTTGCAGTTGTTTTCATGTATCTTACTTTGTGTTGGCTTTGTTGTGACCAAGTTTTCTGATTTGGGAGTTGTTCTTGTATTCTATTTTTCTACTACTTTTATCATGTTTGGCGACCCTCTTTTTCAATCATCGAATGTGATTAACTATTTGATTCCTTATTGGGTTTGTGTGAGAACGCATTTCATTTTGTGAAACAATTTCTAAATATCTTGCTATTACAGCATTTTTTTTTCATTGTTCTTAGTTTTGATCCTGCATTTACCTCAGTATTTTCAGTTTGGTTCTGTTTGTATCATGCTCGCAACCTTTTTAGCTCCTGATAATTTGATGCATCCTTGGAAGCTAGTCTGGTGACTGTCTTTAGTAGAACATAATTATTATAAAATAATAGGTAACCTGAATAATGCTTTTAATCATGGAGTTTGGAATTGATGCGACGGGGGCACATGATGTTCTGTCAAGTTCCTAGGTGTCCAAAAGCATATATATTTGATGTGTATGCAGATGTCTATATGTTGTAACATGCAAGTAATTGAATATATTGCCTAATAATTTGCTAAACTTGGTAAATGATAATCTAAACTTTCATTAAATTTGACTTCTATCTAGAACTGCAAAAAGTTGATGTGTAATTGGACTATCAAGCAATATCACGGAATGTCCAATTATTTATGAAATTCAACTTGAAGTGTTTGGATAGAACTTTAAGCATATATCATTGATGTAAGTGCTGATTGGCATGTCACAACATGATACATATGATGCTAGTAACTTATAAGCATGCAGGATCAGCATGGTATTGGCTGCATGTCATTACCTGTTATGCTAATGGTGATGCATGCCAAGCAATGACTTGGGATGGCATGGTAGGAATGACACTTGTGATATGCCAGCAACTTACTGACACACAATTCTTCCATCTATAGGATGTGGAAGTGGAGCCGGGGTGTATTGCATCTGGAGTTGGGGCAGGGTGGTGGTGCAGTTTGATGTTTTAAGAAAGGTGGAGGACATACAAGAGAGGTTGAATAACCATCATAGTGTGAGATTCTGGCAAGGCAGAGTAAAAAGGAGAGGGCAACTCATGGTGTTTCCATTTTATGCACACCAGTCTTTCCCCTTATGCCATTTTTGCTCGTAAATCGACTTAGATGTTCGAAAACAGCTATAGATTTGATGCTTCACGTTTCTAGGTGGATATTTGATATGGATCCAGCTGGAAATTATATGTATTCATGCATATTTGCTAGCCATCATCCCGAGCTTCATTCTGTATTTTGCCAATTTCATTGGACAACAATTGTTATTGATTTTATTTTTTTACTTAATCCTTCTTTTAATGTATCAGATGCTATTATCCTTTTCTTTCTTGATCAGATCCACCAAATAAATGAAATGATTTTGACACCTTTACATGCCATTTATCTGGTTTCGATCTTTCCATTTCTCCATCCTTGCCAAATCATTATTTTGTTATATCATCCTCTGTGGTAGTCTGGAAAGTCCATTTTCATTGTTCTATCGTCCCATCACATTTTACAAGGATATCAACGTCTTGATGGTTCATGCTTTTAATATGGTTTAGAACTCTGTCCTCTTTTTTTTTTTTCTGATAAAACGAAGCACTCATATAAATTTAGTACGAACACAACCAAAAAGATCAAAAATCAAAATGTGATAAATAGCTTGGGGATCGCCGTCCCAAGATCAGTCTAGAGTACATCCACATAATGCTCTACAACAAATAATGCCTCTAATCTGTCATCGTATTCGCCTCTTGAAAAACATACCTGATATCAAGGGCAATGCTCCCAATCAACAACCTCCTGATGTCCCGTAGTAGAGGATGAGTAGCATCCCCCTGCATGCAACCATGGATCCATCTCATCACTATGACAGAATCATCCTCAAAACCAAGCGGTTACCTCCAAGCATCTGCCATGCAAATGCAATTCCGACCCAAGCAGCTCACGATCAGCACCTGGCACAGTGAGCTCATAAAGATGGCTCCTACCTGCAGCTATTAGCCTGAAGCAGACCTTAGATGACAAACCTGACACCTTCACTGCCACCAAAAATACTGCCATTGAAGTTTACCTTGAGATAGATCAGGGGTGGAGGTTCTCACGAGATGAAGACCATATGGGTGCTGCACTAGTGAAAAGGGATTTTCAGATATCCGAGGATCTCATGGTCATCCCTATTGACGAGGGTGGACGATCTTAGCTACTTGCATCAAGGCTCTCTCCAAAATAAATCTTGTCGAGCACCTCTTAGACTTGAAACAAAGCTATTTCTAGACAACCATGTACGGTGAGTAATATAAGCAACATGAATACCGTCACCCTAGTCGTCTCGACCTTGGAGCTCCACCTCAAGCACTCCAGAAAAGATTGAATTGCGCCTCAGCATGGGTGATCACTAGAAGTTAGCTTGCTAGCTACCAGATCTATCCAGCTCTTAGGCAGTGAAACAAGACGTGCTCCATAATCTCATCCTCCTACCCACATAATGGACAAGCAGGCTAGAGGTCTATCCCTCTATCTCTCAAAATAGCCTTGGTGGGAAGGCAACCCCAGGCCACCTTATATGCAAAAACAAGTTCACCCTTGGGTGCATGCCAACTCTCCAGATCCATGCAACATCAAGACTGTTTGATGAGTGCCCTAGAAGACAATCTTGGTAGATGCATGTATTTCTTTAGGACATATTTTGTACTTGTTGGATAATTTTTATTATTACCAATCATATTGTATGTGTCCATGATTTATTCTAAAAATTAACAAAGATGATTTTGTATATTCTCAAGATGTTGAAATTAGAGACATATATCATTAGTGATTAATTTCTAAAAGTTTCTGATCGTAGGATCATCACGGAGGACAGTGATCAATCTATTTAAGATCAGTGCACGGATTATCTCCCTTCTAAAAAGATGGATCTCGAGTTTGCAGTATGGAGATTCTGCAGTGAGAGTATAGGTAGCTGTTAGAGAACAACTTACACTGAGCGTGACCAACATGAGAAACCATTTGAATGTTTACTCATTCGTTAGTAATTTTTTCGACTATTCACAGTAATGCTACTTAATTTGACTGCACATTCTCTTGATCTTTAACCATTCGGATCCTTACTGTGTATGTTGGTTATTGTAGATTCAGATTTGCTATTTGGAGTAAGATACATTTAGATAGAATATATCGATCTGATAAAGAAGTAGTCCTATGCGATTCGCAAGAATGAGTTCAGAAAGTCTCTGACCAGAGTAAGTGTGAATACTGAAAAAAAAATTCACAGGATTCATAGATGAACTTAAATCGAGCCAATCTGGCATATGACTGACGATGGGATTTGATGAATTTTTCATGATCTGCGTCTAGTCAGGACTCATGATAGAGTAATTGTATCATCGATAGCTGTATCTAGAAATTCATTTTTTTTATTCTGTTTGATTACCACTACATACTGCCAGACATCATTGGTGGATCATGAGAACTCACTAAGATCGTTTTTGAATCAACAATTCTTATTGAGGTGAGTTGGAATCGTTCCAGTCCATTGAAAGGAGTTTCGATGATACTATGATGGAGATCACGATATGTCTCACTATCAGATAGAATAGAACCTAAGGAGTCACATATAAAAGGAGCATGACCTGATCAATGGTTTGGATCATATTCGAATTATTAATTGAATTGATAGTTTGAATTTTAAAAACTGCTAATTTGTAAGTATTATAATTTTGGCAGCTACTAATTATTAGCACCAAGACTTAATTAAAGTATTATGATTTAAAGGATTGATTAAATTATAGATCAAGTCTCAATTAAGTTAAATAATTTAATTTAATCAAATTTAATTTGATTTAATATTAATTAATTTAATTATTCAAATCAGATATATATTATAATTTTGATTTGATCAATTTGATAGTTTTTCGTATTCAATTTAATTTAATTTAATTTAAATTTGATTTAGACTAAATTAGAATCAAATAAAACTTAATCCTTCGAACCCACTTTTATTGGGCTTCTCGTCTCACGCAGAAAGGTGGGACTTGGAGATGTGCGACCTTCTTTATCTTGGTCCGTCTTCTTCTCTCTTGGAGACGGAAATCCTCTCCCTAATTGGGTGGTTTATAGACAAATTCAGACCAGCGGCATTTCACTCGAGCTGCTGGAAACCTTGGATTCGACGGGCAGTAAAGGGGAAAACTCGAATGTCTCGCTTCTAATTTCCTTGCATTTCTGAACTCTAGGATTTAAATCGGACCGAATCTCTTAGTTTTATTTTCTTGGATAAATTATGCTGCTGCTTGTGAAAGGAAGTCCGTTTTCCAGTCTTTCCCCATTAAAAAATTAGAATGTTTCAATAGTCTTCGTATTCTACGGTGGAAGACCTTAATAGCTGAAAAGACTGTTTTCTAGAAGAAGTTGTCATTTTGGGGTTAAACTGGTGTTCAGCAGGATGGATTTGAAACAGTTGATTAAAACTGATGCAGGGATTGACTGGGATTTCATCTAAGTTTGAATTCTTCAGTGGGCTTGGTATCATATAGATGATGGTTTTTGGAAGACCCTGTATCAGCTGAAAAGATTGCGTTTTTGTACATAAAGCTGTCATCTTGGGGATTGAACTTAAAAGTATTCCTTCGGATGGATTGGAAGCAGATGATCCTAACTGATGCAGGTATTGACTGGGATCAAGCAGCCCATGTTTATGAGAGTATAATTGCCTGCGAGGATGAGACTTTCCGGGTGAAAGCCACTCTTGAGCTCGCCCGTCTCTCAAAAGATGCACCAGAGCCTGTCTTGGCAGGCCTTGTTCCGATTCTTGTCGACCTCCTTGGTGGCTCGCACTTTATGATTCATGCTGCTGCTGCTGCTTATGCTTTGTGCTGCCTTGCTTGCAGGGCTGACGGTAACTTGTGCCCTAGGATTGGCCAATTTGGGGCAATCCCGCTAATTCTAAGATTGCTATCTGAGTCAAATGATTGCATTCGGAGGACATTGCTTAAATGCCTTAGCGCCATTGTTGCTTTTGACAGCCCCAATCGGGTAATTCTGGCAAGAAATGGAGGGTTAGAAATCATTTTGGATTTGCTTGCTACCTGCACTGATGATATGAAGCGGTACTTGTTGGAGATTCTCAGTGCATTGGCAATGTTGAGAGAGGTGAGGAGGGTTATTATAAACCTTGGTGGACTTCCCTTCCTCCTTGAAGCTGTATCATCTGGTAAATTGTCCTCAAGAACCCGAGCTGCTCAGGGCATTGGGTTGCTAGAAGAGTTCGGCATATGCTTGTAGACTTGGGGGCTATTCCAGCACTCATTCAATTACTACGTGATGGTGATGCATCGAGCAAACTAATTGTTGGTAATGCTCTCGGTATTATCTCATCTCACTTTGACTATCTTAGGCCGGTAGTTCAAGCTGGTGCTATACCTTTGTATGTGGAGCTGCTCGAAGGACCTGAACCCCTTGGGAAAGAAATTGCAGAGGATGTCTTTTGTGTACCGGCTGTGGCAGAGGAAAATGCTGTGTTGATTTTGAAAGAGCTGGTGAGGATTCTTCGGGGCAATGAAGAACAAGTAAAATCTGCAGCTGTAGATGTCTTGTGGGATCTTTCAGGGTACAAACATTCCATTTCAGTTGTGCGACAATCAGGTGCTATTCCACTTCTAATTGAACTTTTGCAAAATGTGAATGGTGACCTTAGGGAGAAAGCTGAAGGAACCATCGCACAATTAAGTTATGGAGGAGTGAACAGGGAAGCTATGGTGGAAGCTGGTGCTGTACCAGTCCTGATTGATCTGTTGAGATGTGATTCAGAGGAACTGAGGGAATATGCTGGGGAAACTCTGATTAATTTTGCAGAAGACCCGCTGTACCATGAGAGAGTTTCTGGTGCTTTTGAAATCCCATCATTCCTGGCCATACAAGATAGGTTAAGCAGAATCCGTGCTTCTGATGAGCACACGGTTAGGTCTTTGAGACTGATGAGCACTGAACACTTCATATCAACCCAGAACTAATCTGACTTTTCTGATGGTATGGCATCTGATGTTTCTGTGATGTTACAGGTTCTTTGTCTTGTGTATCATATCAACTGTCCACATTCTATGATGGCTGTCTGTTTTTCACCTTCTAAAATTTTTTGTTTGATTTCATCTCTTTAGTGAGGACGATTGTGATGATACTATTGGGTAACTTGGGTTGTGATTAATATTGCTACAATTATGTTCAAGATCACATGCCAGCAGCAATAGGAATGCAGACTTTACATATCGCCTCATTCTTATTCAATGGCCTGCTTTTCAGGAAGATTATGATACCTGACTGGGATATGTTTCATGTGAGATTCATTTCTGTGGGGCAGCTTATTTTTCTTTTCAACCAACTATATCAGTAAGTGACAGTTGGTCTTTTTGTGCCTAAGAGTGATTATCCCACGGCTATCTTCCATGGTAGCATGAGCATTTGGGGTGTGGTGTCCTCATAAGGTAACTTGAGGGACAAAAGGACACTCAGCTAAGATTTTATCTGAAGCTCTATTGTGTATCTTGCTTATTCTTCTTGGCATGGTGGCAAGCCAGGGCTACATGAATTTGAAGTCCTTAAGAAGGTTGTGTTCACTGATGCTTCAGTTTTAAGAGCCAGATGTGCAGGCCGGCCTACTTGTGACTGTTTATATGAGGATCCTGTCATGGATGAAAAAAGGTCAAATTTTTCACCTTGAAATAGCTTAGTAAATATTTTTAACATGCAGTTCTGGCATGATTATCCCCTCAAAAAAAAATTCTGGCATGATTAAAGTTTTGAAAACTTCCAATATTTTGCTTTGCAGTCTGTTGAAGATATGGAATATGAACAAGTTTTGTGGGGTTATTGGTATGTTCAACTGCCACATCTGGATGCTGATCAATGAAAACACTATTCCACCATCAGAGGGATGAAAGCTGGCCTTTGAAAGAATTACCTACTAATATTTCTGGTTCCTTGACCATTTTGGGCCGTGTCTCACCATCAGATGTTGAATTTCTTGAAGAGCTTGCTGGTGACTATCCACACCTTTTCCCCCCCACAAGACCATCTTCAGGCAATGTAAGTCATTGGTGTCGATTGTAGGTCAACCTTCTTTGAACAGATATCTGAATTTTCAGAGTGGTTGACTGGATATGGCAGCCGCCTTCCTAGCTGAAACATGATCTATGTCACAACAGCATAAGTGCATTAAAATGAATATTCACCACTAGTTTAGCTTGCTTTATATTGTATTGAGGGAATTGAGTTTACAAGATTGTGCATTGCATATTAATCTTTCTCAATGTTAATATTAACACCTGCCTTCCTAGCTGAAACATGATCTATGTCACAACAGCATAAGTACATTAAAATGAATATTCACCACTAGTTTAGCTTGCTTTATATTGTATTGAGGGAATTGAGTTTACAAGATTGTGCATTGCATATTAATCTTTCTCAATGTTAATATTAACACATGTATCATAAGTTTCTAGCCCTTTTTTTTATTGTCATATTGATGAGATTGATGAACTTAAGACAGAGAAATCACAACATGGAAAAATTTTAAGGGATATTTTACATTCTTTACATCCTGTCTAACATGAGCACCTTAACTTACCAAACTATAGGATCTTGTACAAGACTGCTGATGAGTGGAAGCCTGGTTGTTTCATTGTGCACTTTGCAATGTGAAATCTACACTAGTTAACCAATCAAGGTTCACTATTTTCTTACAACTGCTGCTTGTTGCAATTATTTGAGTAATTCTTGATAATGTTTTTGGTGTATGTTGTTCTAAGAGTATTAACGGTACCAGGACTATGATCAAAAGGTTCAATTTGTGCCAGTTGGACTAACAGATGTTTAACTCGATTGGGGCTATTGAGGATCTTAAAAGCATTATTGATTCCTCTGGCTGTAGAATAAAGATTAGAGTTCCTGGATGATTTGGAGCATATTCTAGCTTCAAGCCTAAGCATTGTACAGTGGATGCTAAAAATGCAGAGTTCGACTTTGAAACTCACACTCGAGCTAGAGCTCAAGCAATAGCAATGTTTTGATTTTTGTCGGAAGTGCCGGTCTCGAGCAAAGCAAAGCTGCTCGCTCTCATGAGAGATGTCCTAACCTACCGCTTTGAAGCATACACAAGAAGGCAGAGGCAAGGGACAGCAGGGGTGAAGTTAGTAAGCACCTGGCCATTTCTCCATGTTGTTTTTAACCTGTAGTCCGCTATAGATGTAAGGAATAGTAGTTTTTCATCTTCTTTTTCAGCCGTAGATAGCTATTCAATTAGTACATAGCCTGTCCCAAGACGAAGAAGGGTTTCTAACCATTGGTTCTTTTCATGTTTCAGGTGGAAACACATTTAGAGAGATTGAAATAGTTTATTGGGGGGATCTTGAATTTAATCCATATGAACTTCATTATCTGTATTCATTTTTGTGAAATGGTCGTATATTGTGGTTTCTTAATCTTCTTTTAAATGCATCTTGTAATTATGAATCTCGTCAATCCAGTCTGGTTCTTACTGATGGCCTAAATTCCGATGGCATAAGAATTTTCTTGCCCTCACAACACCATCCTTTCAAGCATAAAATTTTTCAGATAAATAGTGCTACCTTTTAATCAAAAGCTTTGTTTGTTTCACTAAGTTGTGATGCAAGATTAGAATGTCATTATCGTAATGGTAGATGAAGAGGTTAACTGTTTTTGCCTGTTTGTTATTGTTGATTTCACTGTTAAATTGGGAGGCGTAGACCTGCATGCCATCATAACAAGGAAAAAAAAAGAAAAGAAAAAAAAAGAAAATATAATGCTACTGTTAAAGTCGGTACAAGTGCTGTGGTTGATTCAGGATTGTCGTGCCCTAAATTCCAAATATAGCCTGGTAATGCTGCCATGAGATATCACCCGTAGCAACTTGAAGCCAACTATGAAAACCTGTATAAAAATCCATCTCATATAAAATATAACAAAAAGGAGTCCAAAATCTCAATCAATTAAATAAAGAAACAAGTACTAGTGTGGAGCTCCCAAAATTTAAATATGCAAAAATTCATAACCTTAAAAATCTATAAAATTATCTACTACAAATCTATGCATCAACCAATGAACAAAAATTGTATTAAAAAAAACTTTCAGCTTCCTACTCCAAATTTGGATCATGTCCTTTTTTCCTGGCGACTTTATTTGTCTGAAAAGAATAAACAGAAAAGCAAGCTACGTAGTTCAGTAAATAAAACTCATAATATCTTACCAAATCAAGTATACCTTTTACATAGCTCAGTGAATTATTTAGAGGTAACAATTTTCATGGAAAAATAGTATATTGTATCGTAACAATATAATAAAGTAAGCATCAAATCAATCATGCATTCGCATGTGCATGAGCCATGAAACTTTCATAAATATGGTTCTAAATATAATAAATAACAAAGAGTCATGAAACAATTTGCTATTTGCTATTTGGTCATGTCATGGTACGAAATAATATTGACAAACTTAATGCAAAGGTCACTTTATACCTACGATATTGTTGCAATCAACAACATGCCAACCCTTATAACTTGTTGGAGCGGAAGAGGTATATGTCAACTATTATAACCTACTAACAGAGTCGAATGCCAACTAATATAACCTCCTAGTGGAATTGTATACCAACGATTACAATCCGTTGGCAGGGCCTACGCTAACTATTATAACTCACTGGCTACTCCATATGCCAACTATTATAACCCAAGGATAGGGCCATACAAAGCTATGTAAGAGCTTTTAATCATATTTTCTTAAAATAAATTTTTATAAATTATATTTTTTAAAAAATATATAAATAAATATGTTGAAATGTACTAAATGGTATTATAGAGTTGATAGTTTATAAACAAATCATTAACAGTAAAATAAATATAAAATTATTCTTCGATAACAAAACATAAATTTTTCATGATTTAGAGTTCATAGTTCATAAATAATTTATTTACATTAAAACATTCATGAGATTATCTTTTTTATGGCAACATATGATTTTCATAATATTGTATGCTCAATCCTTAATTTTAAGAAAAATACAAAATAATCTATGTGAAACATCATTTATATATTTTATAGTCTTAATCATTAAAAATAACTAGAAATTTGAAAACTAGTAAAAATGTGAAATATCATTTATATTTTCTATAAAATCTTAAGCATTAAAAATAGCTAAAAATTTGAAAATTCATAAGAAGTGTCAGGGTTATATCTTTTCACCTTGAACCCTCGAAATAATTAAGCAAATCAATCAAATCTATTCATAATCATTCAAAGCCCAATTAATCCTATTCAACAACTTTTATAGTTGTAAAATTTCAAGAAAGAGAAAAATGATATGGTTAGCTAGATGATGGTGTTTGATAGCTCGTAATAGGTCAAATCTAAGTGATTTAATTAGTGGATCATGAAGCAGGAACTTATATGATAAAGATCATAAATGATAGATTTTAGATATGCCCGACAAAAGCCAAAATGGAGGTCAACATGATGGGAAGTCACAACGATATCAGTCCAAAATGCTCTACAGCAGACCACTTAGGGTCCACAAAGGAGGAGCTTTGGGCCCTCCACTAGATCCATATAGAGAGACGGAGTGGAAGATATGAGAGAGAAAGAAAGAGAGAAAAGAGTGGAAACACAAAACAAAAGAGGCGGTGTTTGGGTGCCTGAGGCTGAATGAGAGGTGAAAGAAGGCAGTATGGCGGCAGGGGCCAAAGGGTGATGGCTCCTAGCAATGGTGGGTAGCAGAAAGTGTGCCAACAGTGATAAGTGTTCTATGAGATAAAAATGAAAGAGTTCAACTAAAAAATTAGAGGAAGAGAAAGATCCAATAGTTGGACAGTGGTGATCGAATTATCCTAGTCAGCCGGTGGTAGCCAGTGGCCAGTGGAAACAAAGAAAAATAAGGTGGAAAAATTAGGAATGGGTGACCACAGAAATGAGGGAGCTCGGGATTTTTAAATAATTTTCTGAGAAAATCAAGGCCGATGGTCGCTATTTGGATGGACGGATAAGTCGAAGAAGGCAATGTCACTAGTTCCTCAATCTAGCGAAGCCTCAAAGAGAGCAGTGGTGAAGAGTGGAAGAGAAAAGAAAAGTGAGTTCCAATGGCGGTGTTTAGTAATCATGCTACTTGAAGGGGAGAAAGCAGAGTCATTTTATAGATAGAGTCTTAAAGTTCCACCTGAATCTATTAGCTATGGCATCAATATGTGCAAAGCATATCCTTGGCCAGGTAGGGGTGGTTGAATGGACAAGTCCAAGCTAGTTGAGGGAGGTGGGGCACTACAAGAATAAATGTTGAGGGTTTATTTGCTCACAATCCTTATAAATCCTTTCTAGGATCAATATCTCTTGATGATAGAAAAATTCTTTGTGCAGCGCGGGCGCCGGTGTAGAGTGCACCACCTTATTTAATTGATCCATGTAGTCACCATTACGTATTTAATATCTTTAGCTTTACTTTTTTATTTAAAATTTTGAATGATTTAAATGTCTCTATTTTTTGAAAAAATTATGATATCCTATATTCATATTATGACATCTTGTATCTAGAAAGTTATAATCTTTATCCACAGGATGTCATAATATAATGCAGGATGTTATAATATGCACAGAATATCATAATTTTTTCAAAGAATAGGGATATTTTCTTCATTAAAAATTTTCAAACGAAAAAATAAAGTTGCAGATATTAAATACGCATTGGAAAGTGGTTGGATAAAAATATCTCTTCTATATTGTGATATCTTGACCATATTATGACATTCTGCATGCAAAAAGTCATAATTTGATGTAGGATGTTATAATATGTACAAGATGTCATAATTCTTTGGATCATATTATGGCATCCTGCATATAGGAAGTCATAATATGCAACAGGATGTCATATTTTTTTTCAAAGAAAAAGGGCATTTTCATCACACAAAATTTTTAAATAAAAAATCGAAACTGTAGACATTAAATGCATATTGAAAAGTGATGGCTACATGAACCAATTATATAAATCGGTGCACTCTACGTCAGATTTTCTACACCACCCGCAATGCACAAAAAATTTCTCATTGCTAGCAATATATTTCCTCTAGCATGTTCACTCAACATAAACTATGGATGATAATTGTCTTTTTTTTTGTAGTTGTGTAATAATTGATTGAAAAGGCTCTTAGATCAAAAGAAATCTTTACTAAAATTACACTAGTTGTCTTGTTCGGAGTCCATACATCTTCGCTCCTAGCAATATCAAGCAATTAAGCATTTTGAGCTTGGCTTGGGAAACTCTTAATTAAAAGATAAACAAAACTGGGTTGAACTAAGAAAATATACTCAAAATTAATTTTTAATCAAGCCAAAAATTGACCTGGCTTAACTAGCTTGATAAATCTCATAGTACTTATTGTAATAATCCATGTGATGGATTTAAAAAGATTGAAATATAATATGGATGACTTATCTAGGATTGACAGTTAAATTCTAGGTCATCTTCGAGCATTAGGGTCAAAGAGATGAATTATACGATAACCATACACCAATAGGTTCTTGAATATTGCTTCACCTTCATTCGATCTATTCGGACGTCGGGTCATCATTGCTTGATGGTTACATCAATTGGTTTAGAAAGATATTTCTGTACCATCGACTTAGGTTTAAATCTATAGGATCATACTCAAAAGAAATTTCTGACTGATCATGTGGCTGATTAATGATTGAGAATCATTCAAGGGCTTAATCGTCAATTCGATTGATGGTTAACCTTATGCAAAAGTTACAATAAATTAATTCATCAAATGTTAGTAAATAAATAAAAAATTAATTAAAAATTAAATTACTAATTAGCTTAATTTGATTGAGCAAAGAGAATTAAATAAAATCTAGTTAAATTGGATTCAATTAAGTTTGACCTGATTAGGTTATGAGATGACCTAATCGCTAAGGAAGAATTATTTCTGATTTGATCAGGACTTTGGTTCAATCAATTTTTAATTTGATTGAAATTGATTAAAAATTTATGAACCTAATTAGATTAGATTTCATATATTTTATTGAGGCTAAACCAGATGTGATTTGATTTGGATTCAAATAAGGAAATTAGGGGTCTTTATTGGAATATGACTCTTCTTCCTGCACCAACCCAGTTTACATGCCATATATCTCTGCACACAAAATTATTTTATATGAGATTTTTTCACACCAAAGAGTCCTTTTCCTTATCTATCTCACATCCAAATCTGATTTGATTTTAATAAAAGAAAGGTTTTAAAATTAGATTTTAAAATATTCTTTATTAGGAGAATCTGTTCTCGTCCAGATCAACCTCTCCACACCAATAATTTTTTTTCTCCTTATATATGATATTTTGAGGAGATTTTTTATGAGAGATCAGTTGGAGAATTGACTTACCATAAAAAAATATGGGAAGGGATGTCTTATATTTTTTTGGTATATTTTAGGATGTGGAATTGTGAAGGGAGGCGAAATCCTGTAAGAGTCCAGGATCACTAGGACTCTTTACCCCACTTCCTTACATGCCTATAAAAGGGGTTTTTGTGGTTTCTTTTGTATGTGTAAGATACTAGAAGAGAGATCTTCATATGAAGAAAGTTTGGACATGGTTCATAGCATGAAAAATAGAGAGGAGGGTCCTCTCTCTTGGGGTGTGCGCAAAAATATGAATTTCAGATTTTTTGTTCTAAGAGTTTGGAAAGAGAGAATAAATTAGAAAAAAATTATTTTCTTCTTCATCTTTCTTTCAACTCTTCATTTCCTCTAGAAGTTCATCTTCAACCTCTGAAAAAATTTTAAATATTTAAAAAAAAGATCCAGTTCAGCCAAAAAAAAGATCTTCGCACGAGCTAGCACTCCCGAGAAGATCGATCAGATCAGAGCTTCGAGTGGATTTTTTGTAGAGACCGGACATATGTGCGGCTATAAACAACCAGCAAGGATCCTCTCTACCATGTCTCTCAGCAGTAATGATCATCGACCCACACTCAGATATCGAGTTTTGAACTCAGATTAGAATTAGATGTGATCTACTGCTCACATGCATGCATGCTGATTTTATCTTCGGATTATTTCAGATTTTATATGCAACATAACATGTCATAAATCCTAGAGTAGGTTGATTTGATGATTAGATAATATACATGTTAGATTAATTTGATTAATCTAATTATCTTTCACTATAATTTTTTCGAAAAAATTTCGAAATACATGCATGAAATTGCCTACGTTCACTAACACTAGGGTAGAGGCGGTGCATAGTTCCATGGGCTCAAGGTTCAGTGATGAGGACTTCGAAGAGCTTGGTTGGGGCTCTAGATATCTGAGACACGAGGTGGAGCAAACAACCAAATGAAGGGCTTCTGTCAGTAGAGAAGTTGACTCGATCTCAAATCGAGTCGATTCGATCTTCGAGGAACATCCAAACAGAGCTGCATTTTAGATGTGCAGGGTTGGCATGCAGAAGAGTCGACTCGGTTCTGTGATGAGTCGACTCGAATGTAGGTGAGTCAACTCTATCTTAGGTGGAGTCGACTCGATTTTCATGGATAGAACTGCATGTGATTTCTGTTTGGGTCTGGGGTCAGGTTTTGATCTTAGGGTCTTAAGGCCTGGTTTGATGGGTCTTAAGGGGACAAACTCAAGGGATGAGTGCATGATCAAACCATGGGTGTACATGAATTTGGGTGAGTGCATTTGGGTTAGCCTAAGAAATTTTTTAGGTTTGGATTTTTGATCCATTGTATAGGCTATATATATATATGTAACATATTATAAGATGAATGAATCGAATCCTTTTCTTCCGAAACCCTTATCTCTCTCTTTTCTCTCTGATTGCACACCATATAGGAGGGGCAGCAAACCCTAGCCAGCATCTCTAAGCAAAGTAAGAAGGGGGATGCTTTCTTCTCAAGCAAAACCCTGGTGCAGCCTTCTTTGTGTGCGGTTTGCTGGTGTTCTCAAGTCTCTACATCTTGGGTATTGCACAACAATTGGTATCCGAGCCAGGTGGAGCATGGAGAAGGAAGGAGATGTCAGGATTTAAAGTTTCATGTCAAAGGTATTTTTCTCAATCAGATCTGTGTTGTTTGTGGTTGTGGTTTTGAGATATCATGAGCAGCAGATTGAAGATAGATTTTGAGAAGTTTGATGGGAAGAAAAACTTCTAGATGTGGAGGACAAGGGTTGAAGATCTGTTGGCTCAGCAGGAACTGGATCTGACTTTAGAGGAAAAGTCAGAGGAGATAGATTGGGCTTGGAGTTCTTTGGAGAAGTGGGCCTCTTTGCTGGTTAGGTGGTGTTTGGGAAATTTGATGCTATATGGCATGCTGGAAGAAAAGACACCCAAAGAATTGTGGTCAAGGTTATACTCCCTATACATGGGAAGGAACATGTGCAACAAGCTTATACTGAAGAAACACTCTACAGCCTTCGGATGGAAGAAGGTGGAGATGTATTGGGATATGTTCAGCGATTCAACCAGTTGAGTATGGATTTACTCAATTTGGATATGGCTATGGAGGAAGACAAGTCTCTGATGTTACTGTGCTAGCTATCTGGGAGCTACGATCTGCTGGTGACAATTTTGTTGTACGGAAAGGAGATCCTAGTCTATGAGGAGATAGTATCGATCCTTCAGATGAACAAGCAGAGAGAGTGGATGGTGAGAGGTAGTATGGAGGTTCCCTAAGATGCTATGGTGGCTGGTGAAAGGTCTAGGAGGGGGAAGGATAGATGCAAGGCAACAGGAAAGCAAAGTTTCTTAAGAAGTATCAGGGAGGTTTGGTGCTACATGTGCAGCAGCTAGGGCACATGAAGAAAGATTGTCCATAGAGGAAGAAAGAAAAGTGAGAAGGTTCTAGACCGGAGTTATCTAGAGCGGTGGTTGAGAGTGATGTATCAGATGATCTTCTGATGTTATCGACTGGACATAGGGAGGAGACAGATCGATGGGTACTGGACTCTGTTAGCTCTTATCATTGTACATCTCATCGAGTGTGGTTTGTTTCTTACACACAGGTGGATGTGGGGCAGCAAGTGATACTAGGAGATAAGAGCTCTTGTGGTGTAGCAGGAGTGGATTCCATCAGGCTGAGGATGTATGATGGGAGGGTGCGAACTTTGACAGATGTGCATCATGTCTCGGACCTCAGGAGGAGCGTAGATTTGGATACTTGGAGGAAAAGGGCTTCGTTTATAGAAGTGATTTAGGAGTGCTGAATGTCTCTAAGGATGATAGGATTGTGATGAAAGAGAGGAGGTTGAGGAGTCATCTGTACCAAATAGTCCAAGGAGGAAGAGGTGATTGCTTTAGCCATGAAGGATTAACCGGAGATTTAGTCGGTGCAGATTAGATAGCTAATGGTATGTTTATCAAATCTACCTATTGCAGGGTCATCAGATCATAAGGAGGTGGAGCACCGAGTACAGGTGCATCCACACGTGGAAGAGGAGGAGCACCGAAGAGAAGTTCCTTCATAGGTGATGATGAAGACCATGGCCATGGCATGGGCTCTAGGTGAGGAAGTGCAAAGGGAGGTGGAGTCTCCCAGCCGCTCGGACAGTAGTGAGTGGGCATTAGGAGAAGGCTTAGAGGTGTATGCATCGGGGTTAGATATTACGACGATGACAGGATGCAAGGAGGACCGAAAGATCTATAAGGAGGTTTCCACCAGTATGGACCATAGGTGGGTCAGAGGTAGGGGAGTGAAGCTACTGTCACTCCATGATTTTTCAATATTATGACGGAGTGGGTCGCAGGAGCAGCAGCGATCAGAGCCATTGGGCCAGTAGTGACTAAAGCCACTAGAGCAACGACAAGTAGAGTCACTGGAGCTATGACAGTGGGGAGTCATAGGTGGAGTAGCTGGTGGCGTGATAGGTGAAGTTGCAATGACAGCAGTGAGAGCAGCTGCTGGATCAGTGGTGGGCACAGTCGCTAATGATAAGATCTACAGGAGAGAGGTGCCCGGATGCAGGGCGAGATTTTCAGCCATAAGGGAGGTGGTGGCAGTCTTCGGACAGCTCTAGGGCTGAGATATACTACAGTGATGAGGGGGTCTATATTGTTGTCTTCACACCTCATTGGTCGGGTCGTGCAAAGGATTGGAGCTCGATGAAGAGTGGTGATCGTCAAGGCTTTGGGGGCAGCAAAGTGGAGATTGTAGAAATTTTGTGGTGCCCCCATAGCCTTATAGGTGACCACAGATGGAGTCGATTCGCTAGGCTTCAGGTTCACCATGATGGGTGCAGTCATAGGTTAGGATAAGTGATGTGTCTTAAATTTACCGCAAGCGCACAGTGTACAATGTAGCACATCCGTCGAGTACGGATCGGTCCCATGAGAAATTGAATTTTAAAGTGTGTTCAAATACTTGCTCAGATGAGTTTTAAAGAAAAAGAGAAGAAATTATTTGTTGAATTACAAACTACCAAAGCAGTAAATCAATCAAATTTAAAGATAAATTATCTAAAAGATCTAGAGCTTTTGAATCCACTAGACTAATAAATTAGAGAGACTTCCTATGGTTTCTCTTATAATGTCCCTTGATTAAGGTATAAAATATGATCAAGCATGGATCATGAAGAGATTTAACTCAACTATGATCCATCAAGTATTTTACTTTCATCCTAATTAAAAGATTTTTTCTTTCTCTTTTTTCTCTTGTGTTACTCAAATATGGGCTATGAAGGAATTCTGACCCAACTATAATCCATAAGGTTTCTACACGAAAGGGTTTAAAAATTTGTGAGCCTTCTACCAATCATCCCCTCTTGCACCGAATCAAGCATGGACTATGAAGGGATTCTGACCTAACAATAGCCTATCAAGTCTCTTGGCAAAAGAGATGAAGGGAGAAGGACTCTAAAAATTAGAAATTTGAAAAGAGAAATTCAAAGGAGAAGGCTTCTATTCATGGTCTAGCTTCATCGCAAACCCCAAAATGATTGCTTAGCCAGACAGTTGATTGGAAGCCTTAAAAAAATAAAATAAAATCTTATTCTATTTGCTGAAATTTAACTTGTGAAAATTAAAAATTATAAAATTAAAAGGTGCAAAAATTTAAACTACTCTATTGCAGAAATTAAAATTACAAAAATTAAATAGAATAAAAAAATTAATTTATTGCTAAATAAAAATTTTGATACAAAATTTTTTTAACTCGTAAGCGATTAACGAGACTTGGAGTTGGAACAAAAAAAATAAAATAAACCTCTTACAAACCTAACTTCTCTCCCTCTCTTGGCTTGGGGCCAACTTCCCTCTGGCTGACTCTCCTTCTCGTATGTTGAAAGGATGGAAGAAAATGAGAACAAGGTGGCTAAAAAGATTTAAAAGATAGGTATGCGTTCCTATCATACAGACCCCCAATGAGAATTATGGTGTAGAGAGAGATATGTCTAAGAGTGGAGATATTAGGCTTTATTTATAGATGTTAGGAGGAAAGAGGCTTTTATGATTTTTAGGTGTGGGATTAAATGGAAAGGGTAGATGATTGATTGAGATTTTATTTACAAAGAATGAATCAGTGGATAGATAGCTAGGATTCTTCTCACGCCTCTTATTTTCTTATATGCTTTAAAACTTTGAAACCACTCAAAACTCTCTCTTGATGCCGTCCAAAGCCCAGCCACTTTCCGAGTCCCAACTCGTGTCGATGTTCCCGTCAACGCGCACACCCGCTAAGCCAAGCCATGCGATTTTTTTTTTTTTTAACGCGCTCAAGTCTATTCCACGCACAGCACGCACCCGCCAAGCCTTCCATGTGCACAGTGAAGCCCACCAAAATCTCTCCCAGAGCCATTAAGATATTACTGTAGCTTTCACATAGCTCACCCACCTTCTTATGAACCAAATGGTCCATGGTGGACCACCAATTTATAGATTGGATGGGATTTGCTTTCGGCTTAGAATTTAAATCCATTTTGACTCTATTTTCGATTCGATTTGATCCCTTTAAGTCTGCGGATTGGACTCTTCATATTGATGCACTTTTTTCTACAAAATACATGAAAAAGTATCAATTTTAAAAAAATACAAATAATTTAATCCATAAATTAATACTTGGGCAAATTTACGTACTTATCAATAGGAGTGGTCCTAAAATAGAGGTGGTACATAGTTTTTATGAGCTTGAGGTTCAGCGACGAGGACTTTGAGGAGCTTGATTGGGGCTCTGGATACTTGAGACATAATGTAGAACAAGGAACCAAGTGAAGGACTTCTGCTAGCAGAAGAGTCGACTCAGTCTCAGTTCAAGTCGACTCGATCTCGGAGGAACAGCCAAATAGAGAGCTGCATTTTGGACATGTAGGGTTGGCACGTAGGGGAGTTGACTCGGTTCTATGACAAGTCGACTCAAATGTAGTTAAGTTGACTCGATTTTCGCAGACAGAACTGCATGAGATTTTTACTTGGGTCTGGGGTCAGGTTTTGATCCTAGGATCTTAAGGCCTGATTTGATAGGTCTTAAAGAGACTAACTCAAGAGGTGAGTGCACGATCAGACCATGGGTGTACATGAGTTTACTTGAGTGCATTTGGATTAGTCTAAAAAATTTTTTAGGTTTGAATTTTTGATCTATTATATAAGCTATATATATATATAACTTGTTACAAGAGGAATGAATTGAATCTTTTTCTCTCGAATCCTCATCTCTCTCTTTTCTTTCTGGTTGCACGCTATATAGGAGGGGCAGCAAATCCTAGTCGCCATCTCTAAGCAAAGTATGAAGAGGGACGCTTCTTTCTCAAGCAAAACCCTTGTGCAGCCTCCTTTATGTGCGATTTACTGGTGTTCTCAAGTCTGCACATCCTGAATATTGCACTTCACTTAGTTGCAATAGTGTGACAGAAGTGTTTTTTCTTTCTTATGTTAGACAGTTGTTCCAGAAGTTGGAGATGAAACATGCGATTCACTGCATCAGCTCTGTCTTTCAATTTTTGGTATGAATTAACCTCATCCATGAATATTTGTATTTCTAGCTATTTTGGATTGCAAGTAAAAGTGATAAAAATATCTGGGTAGCCGGCCCATCTATAAATTGCCATTGCATCTTGGTAGTTCTATACCTTGTATCGTGGACTCCCAGTGTGGGATGATGGAAGGACAATTATTTTTCCAATAGAATGTGCCATTATGTCTTCGCGTGAAATAGCATCTTGCACTTCTTTGAATAGATCAGACCGTAGTGTTGCTTGGTTTTCTCTTATCCAACGAAATCTTTATTCTTCAATTATAGTGTAAGCATCAACCATGAATTGTTGGAAAAGATGGCCACCCCTTAACAATAGGTCTGCTTCACCGGCATGCTGTTGCAGTCGATAAGTATAGTACTATTTTATGATCAGTATTTTTTTTTTATGGGTTTTGCTATCAGGATGACTCCTGTTTTTGATGCCTGTCCTATATCCATCCTCACCATAAGAGAATAGTAAGGGGTATTGCATTGCCATGAAAGTTGGATGTAATTCAATAATTCTTTGAAGCCTCCTTGTCTTGTGCTTGATTATTATGTCTCTTCCCCTAATTTTCTTATCAAAATTACCAACTATCAATACAGCCACTTTAGAGTAAGTTGGTAAGTTATACTGACGACCATCAGTCTTGCGATCAGTTATTAGTCATAATCGCAGCTTTGTGTCATTTTTTCCAGCAAAATCATCTTTTGCCATTCTGAATGACTGGACCAGAACATTGTTAGCATTTAATATGTCCATTAATTACTACACAATGGCTGGATCCAAATGTGAGCCCTGCATTCGTTTCTCAATAACTAATATCCTGTTTTCAACTTTATGCTTAGTATCATATATATAGCTGTGCAAACCATGGGTTTTCTCCCTCAGGCAGTAATAACGATCCAATTTTATGATAATTCTATTCGTTGATTTGGAATACATACGGCCCACTTCCATCGTTAATTGTCCAATCAATATGGCCACCCATTGATATGAAGGAAAACAACAAATTATAGGATCTGATATTATCTCAAAACACTTTTGATTGACTTCCCCCTCTATAATCCATCAAAGTCTTCAACAGTGGAGGTGGTTCTTTATGCAAAGGCAGTTGCACTTTTTCTGCTAGGCAACATATGCTAAATTTTGGATTCTTATTGGTACATGACCTATTTTATCTCTTTTCATGCTAGACTTTTGCTCCATAATACTCACATATGCATGTTGGTCTTCCAAAGTCACATATTTTCATTGTACAACCTACAGATCAATAAATTTTACGGTAAAAGTCTTTTAGATTTTACATAGTTTAAACAAAAAGGTATATTAAATGCACTATAAAGTAATTTACATTTATTATAAAAAACTTACCAGCCAAAGTATTTTATCTTCAGGTCATTCTTTTGTGTGTGAGAATCTCTTTGCGATGTCGCTTGGCAACATGGGCTATTTCATCTCTGCATGGCATAGCACTATGAAAATTGTAAACTGAACAGTTGCCTAGTTGTCACAACCTTTCTTATGAAAAAATAAATTTTTGATGCTGCCGAGCAATGCGCACTGTGTCCCTTATACCATGTAGAAATTCAGCTAATGATACCACTATAAGATTACCGATCGATGATATAGTGGGTGAACATCCAGCACAAATACGTTTGTTGTTGGAGACATCAGGGCGTAGCGAATTGATATCTTGCAACCATTTTATAGTAAAAGTAGCTGACTTTATTTCACAATTTGATGTGGCCAATGCTTTATGGAAAGATTTACCGGAGCAGTTGCTCTCTATTATAGCGTGATTTTATTCCTGAATAAGAGGTGTTGTATTAATAATATAATTGTACAGTTAGCATGAGTACAAAAAATATATGAAAAAACAAATGTTAAATGCGATCAAATCAAATAGTTCAATAACACATCAAATGACAAATACAAATTGTTTAAGTAACAAAGTTTAATTTTTCACATACAGTAACCTATTGCGATACAGTTTTATGATAATGATATAATTACTTCATCAAAAATTGGTGTAACATTAATTGGAGCTAAGAAAGGAATGCCATGCATACGAAAGTTGTTGTAGCGAAAATTAGGTCGTATAGTTAGGGAAGCTCTTCTAATTGTTTGTCTTTTCAAGTATTACTTTACAAAGGAGATCACCAGCCATGGATATGTTTTGGTTTCCTACGTTGTCTCCGAAGCTTTTCTACTATAGGTTGCCAATTTTCAGGCAAAGTAACTTTAAAAGCTAATATTCTTTCTTGTTTGTTTAGGCATCCACCAGCAAGTGTAACAGTTCGAATCATTCTGTTGACTTCAACAACTTGCTCAATGATGTCAGCACCGGTGTTCGTTCTATGGTTATTTAATTCCCTTAGCAATTTTCTTAAGCATTATTTTTGATGGCTAGTGCGTGGAATAACGGGGGTTTGAAACAAAGCCATTTGTTAAATACAATGAAATTCAACATGCAAATGAAGAAAAATATGTAAATGATTAAGAAAAAATAAGAAGCAACATACGGCGATAATGAAGGCCTCGATTTCAGTTATGATAGTATAGGCCCGTCTACAAATTTGCTAGTTAATTCTGCTGCAAACCATTGTTGGTTTATACAAAAGACAAAAGTACAAAGACAATTAGATATCATAGCATAAACTATAAAAAGAGGACTAAAATAATAATTAATATAGAATTAAAAAATACAGACTCTACAATACTGCAAAAAATAGCAACAATGAATAAAAAAAATAATTTAAGGAAACGTCATGCATCTATTAAATAAAGTTAATATATATTTTTGATGACTATAAATATTAATAAATAAATAATCTTTGAGTTTTCAGTGAAAAAATTGAAATCACATACAACAAAACTAAATAATTGAAATTAGTGGCAATAAATGTAAAAGAATACAACAACTGAAAACCATAAGAAAAAACTTTAATCATTGCTCTTTAATTTTTTCGTTGATTTTTCCTATGTCTTCTCTAGTAAAACAAGAAAGGAGAGAAATCCTGCTTGCTTACCCTCCACCATGGCGACGGAGCTCCTCCCATGGCATTGGATTGTAGAAACCCTAGCCCAAGTCGAGGAATTGGATACTTTCATTCTCGGAAGTAAGGAACCATACAAAACTAGATTTTTTTCTCCTCTTCTTTTCAAATTTAGGAATTTGTTCTTCTATTTTCGGAGACATTTTCAATCCTTTGAAGCTATTATTTGTAGGGTTTTAGATTTCTCCAAGAATTCTCCCGAAACCGTGCAGGAGAGAGTCGCATTGAGATACCTGGAGAAACTTGTGCCATCTTCGTTTGCTTTGGGCGTTCCTTCAACATCTGCTTCTAGCGGTGCAAATGAACCAGCTATGGACGTTCTGAAAAAAGTATTAGCTTTTCTTCCCTCATCTCTGTATCCTGTTATTCGAGTGTTATTTTGATGATTTTGGTGTTTGATTTTGTATCTTTGATGCTCATTTCGATCAATTTGATCTTCTTGGAGGATGCTTTTTCTTTGTTTCTCATTCAAATTGCTATGTTGACTGATTTTGATGCTAAATAAATGACAGATCGGTAAAAATTGGTTATAGAAAGAGAACATGTTTTGGGTGGTGAAGTAGGGTTATTGTCTGACACGATATGATGATAAAATCTTGCAATTTGGTGACCGGGGCGAGTGATGTATGCATTCTTTTTCTAAATTAAAAGAGAAACATGGGTATTGAATTGGGGCCAGTACCCAAATCTCTTTTAGATTTTTGCCTATAGATATGCGCTGAGTACATGAGCATATGTGGAATTTGTGCATGTTGGCAGAGGGGAAGTAGATTACCTGCCGGTTTCTGCTTAAAGCAAATGCTTGCAATGGATGCCTGGTGGGATACAATGGCTCCCATGAGGGAATGAACTGCGATACAAATTCAAGGCGGCTCTAGTATACCACAGACGATAGAGGATTCAAACCGTATGCGGAATGCCTCAGTCATTGAAATAGCAGTGTAATTCATTTACTGAAACAAAATTATGATGCTAGATTGTTAAGCGGGTTAAATTGACACTTATGAAACAACAAAATTGAAATACTCACCGTATTGTTGATCTTCATAACAATGCTGAAGCAGGAAGCACTAATGATTAGAGATTGGACTATAGTGGGAAAAGTGAAAGCACATTGTGAGTTCTTTCGACAGGGGTGATAAATTATATATTTTTATATTTATTTTAAATATTTTTAATAATTAATGATGTAAATCTTCTAAAAATTTTAATTTCATAAATAAATTATTTTTTTTAAAATAAATAATTTAAAAAATATAAAATTAGAGATATTTATGAAAAATAGATGTCAAGCTAATTGAGTAATTTAAACACCAAAATAATTGAAAATTAATGAAAAATTAATTCATATTTTTTTCTTTTTTTCAGGCATAAAATTCAAGAAATATCAAGTAAAATTATCAAAAATTTTATTTTAAATAGCCTTCGGTGCATGATGGACCGACCGATCGGTCCACAGCAATAAAGCACAGTCCACAGAATAGTGGATCACGGTCTTTATCATGGCTCATGGCAATGGCTGGCTTTTGTGCACTATCAGACGGTTGAGATCGATTAAAACAGGGGATTGGACAGTCCAGAACACGCTATCCCATATCTTCAATTCAGGCCCCACCACATTTGAACTGAAATCTTTGCCGAATCACTTAAGTACGTACTTTTAGGATCTGAAAAAACTCTGTCAGTAATCATTGCTTCTGACCTAACCCCTAAGTAAGAAGATCAATTGTTGAATGTATTGAAAACATGTAGAGAGGCCATAGTTGGACCGTTACTGATTTGAAAGGTATTAGTCCGTCAATATGTATGTACCATATTTACACAGAGGACAATACCAAATCCATTCAAAAATATAAAGACGGCTCAATTCAAATATGCAGGATGTAGTCAAGAATGAGGTAATTAAATGGTTGATGCTGGTATCATTTATCCTATTTTGACAGTCACTGGGTGAGTCCACTCAAGTTGTTCCAAAAAAATCTGGACTTATGGTTGTCACACCGACCATGAGATCTAGTGCCAACATGACTTTCCACTAGGTGACATGTCTATATAGATTATAGAAAACTCAATGCAGTCACTCGTAAAGATCATTTTTTCTTATCTTTTATTGACCAAATCCTAGAAAGACTAACTGGCCAATAATATTTTTGCTTTTTGGATGGATACTCAGGATATAATTAGATAGCAATCTATCCAAGAGATTAGGAAAAGACCACCTTCACATGCCCCTATGGAACTTTGCTTTTCATTAAATATTTTTCGACTGTATAATGCACCTGCGACATTTCAAAGGTGCATGATGTTAATATTTTCAGATATGGTCGGAGATTTTTTGGAGATTTTTATGGATGATTTTTCAGTCTTTAGAGAATCCTTTGAGAGTTGCCTCAACAATTTGAAAAGAATGTTAAAACGATGCATTGAGGCTAATCTAGTTTTAAGTTGAGAAAGGAGCAATTTCATGGTTTAAGAGGGATCGTCATAGGGCATATTGTGTCAAAAAAGAGATTGAAGTTGATAGAGCAAAGGTCGAACTAATTTCTAAACTTCCTCCATCCACTTCTGTCAAATAAATCCGATCTTTTCTTGGCCATGTAGGATTCTACTATCGCTTCATCAAAGACTTTTCTAAAACATCCCTCTTTTGTGTAATCTGCTCACTAAAGATGTTCCTTTTAACTTTGATGAAGAATAACTTATAGCTTATGAATTTTTGAGAGAAGCTATGACCAAAGCTCTAATCATCCGACCTTCAGACTGCTACTAGCTTTTGAGATCATGTGCGATGCTTCAGATTTTGCCATGGAGTTGTCTTGGGCCAAAGGGTAAACAAATGTCTCATAGTAATTTATTATGCCAGTAGAATTCTGAATGAAGCTCAAATGAATTATACCACAATTGAGAAAGAGTTACTAGCTGTAGTGTTTACCTTGAAAAAGTTTCGATCATATCTGTTAGGATCAAAGATCATGATTTATTCGAATCATGCAGCTTTGAGATATTTACTCTCAAAGAAAGATGCTAAACCATGATTGATTAGATGGATCTTACTGCTACAAAATTTGATATTAAAATTTGAAATAAAAAAAGGATCTGAAAATATTGTAGCAGACCACCTATCTAGGATCCTAGTTGAAGATTATAAATCTGCATCGATTGGAGAATCTTTTTTGGATGAGCAACTTCTGATGGTTTCACACACAGAAATCCCTTGATTTGCAGATATTGTGAATTACTTAGCAGTTGGATAAATTTCTAATGACTAGTCTAAGAATGAAAATGATCGATTCTTCACTCAAATCAAGTATTATTTTTAGAAAGATCCTAATTTTTTTTGAAATTATGCCGTCAGATCATTCGTAGGTGTGTTCCCGAAACTGAACAATTGAGTATCTTGAAATTTTGTCATACTCTTGCTTGCAGAAATATTTTTCTGGACAGAAAACTATAGTCAAAATATTGCAAAGTGATTTTTACTGGCCACATTGTTTAAGGATGCTTATACTTTTAGCCAGAAATGTCTTAGGTGTCAAGCTTTAGGAAATATTTCAAAGAAAGACATGATACCTTTAACCCCATCTTGGTAGTTGAAATTTTTGATTTTGGAGAATTGATTTTATGAGACCCTTTCCACCCTCCAATGGTTTTGAATATATTTTGGTAGCTGTTGATTATATTTCTAAATGGATCGAGGTAATGGCAACATGAACTAATGATCATAAGTAGTCATAAAATTTATTCAAAAAAATATCTTTTCTAGGTTTGAATTTTCACGTGTATCATTACGATGGAGGTACCACTTCACAAACTATCAGTTTCAATACTGCTGCAAAAATATGGGGTCACACAAAAGATAGCTATACCATACCATCCGCAAATAAGTATTAAGTAAAAATATCCAACAGGAGATCAAGAACATCCTGCAAAAAACTATTAGGCCCGATCGTAGAGATTGATAGATCAATTAGATGATGCATTGTGGGCCTATAGGACAGCTTATAAAAATCTATTGGAATGTCTTCCTATAGATTAATCTATGAAAAAACATATCATCTTCTGGTAGAACTAGAACACAAAGTATATTGGGCAATCAAGCAACTTAATTTTGATTTGAAACAAGCTGGTTCCAATTGGATGTTGCAACTTAGTGAATTAGATGAATTGAGACGAGAGGCTTATGAAAATATATAGATTTATAAAGAAAAAATAAAATCTTTCATGACAAATATATTTCAAGAAAAACCTTCAAGCTAAATCAACAAGTTTGATTATTTAATTTAAGATAAAATTATTTTAGAAAAATTGAGATTAGATAGGATGGACCTTACATAATAAATCAAGTATTCCCACATGGTGCAATAAACTTTATGATCTAAATCTGAAAATTTTTTAAGGTAAATGGTCAAAGATTGAAATCATATATTGAAGGGATGTCACTAAATTGGACCATTGATCAAGTAGCATTAACAAACCCATATTGAACTGAGCTGTATTGTATCAGGCTGAAGACGATAAACTTAGCACTTGTTAGGAGGTAACTCAATATTTATTTTTTCTTATGTTAAAAAAAAATACAGCCTTTATATCGATGATCAGCGCCTCTTCTCAGGTTATTTCTCTACCTATACCTTTATTTCATTCTCATAGTTTGAATTTATTTTTTTAATTTATTTATACTATTAGGGATAATGTCGATTAAGTTGGAGGAGAGAGAATAATAATAAAAAAATTAAATTTTGAGTAAGTTAGTATTTAGTATTTAAGCACCTAATTGCACTTAAGAGTCGAGTTAAATAAAATATTTTTAAAAGAAAAATTGATATACATATCAGAGAGTTTGTGAGATATCGAGGAATCAAGTATTAAAAAATTCAATAAAGAGTTAAGTTTCAAACATAAATATTTTTTTTCTTGAGTATTTCTAAATTTTTCTACCAGCATCAAAGAAGAGTTTAATTCTTATGAGTTTGTGTAGGATAATATACATTCTTCATATATAAAAAAAAAGAAAAAAAAAATTCAAGCACTTCATGCTGAGTAACCGGATCTCTTTACCTAAGTTAGCTTTGAGTTTCGCATCAAAAGGTATGAAAGGCAAAGAAGCTTTATTATAAAACTAGTTTTATCTCGTAGCCTATTTGATTCAAGCAAGTAAGTTAAGGGTATTCTATATCTAATGCCCTAAAGTCATCTGATTCGGGAGTCATTGGCTGCAAACTCACTACATGGTCAAACAAAAGCGTAAGGGATTAAGACACTAATAGCAGTACAATATTAAAAAAAAATAACAACAATAAATGAAGGATGGAAGTAACAATATATTGCCTATATGAAGGTTAATGATTTGGAGATAAAGGTAAGAGTAATTTAAAAAAAGTTCAGAAAAGATTTAGCGTTCTTCTCTTAACTTCCACATTAATTAATACAATACCTCGATGATATACCTTACTCATGCTTTACTGAATATCGATATCCTTTTTGAAAATTACTTGGTGCAATCCGAAACTCTAAGTTAAACGATACTTAACTCTAAATTCTTTCTTTACTCAAGACGAGCAAAATTCAAATTGAAAGATGTGATAAGTTATATATTTTTATATTTATTTTAGATATTTTTAATAATTAATGATGCTAACTTTTTAAAAAATTTAATTTTATAAATAAATTAATTTTTTTAAAAATAAATAATTTTAAAAAATATAAAATAAGAATATATTTATAAAAATAGATGTCAAGCTAATTAGTAATTTAAGCATCAAAATAATTAAAAAATTAATAAAAAATTTAATTCATATTTTTTTCTATTTTTTAGGCACAAAATCCAAAAAAATTAAGTAAAAATATCAAAAATTTTATTTTAAATAGCTTTCAGTGCATGATGGACCGATCGATCGGTCCACAGCAATAAGGTGCAGTCCATAAAATAGTGGATCACGGTCTTTGTGTAGTTCATGGTGATGGTTGGCTTTTGCTACTATCGGATGGTTGAGATCAGTTGAAACAGGGGATTGAACGGTCCAAACATGCTATCCCATATCAAGCAGTGGTGGCCCACAGTATTTGCACAATCGGATGGTTCCAAGTGATCTGAGCGAGATCGAACGGCTATGGTTGGTTGCCGATGGGAAAACTAAATAGAGAAAGATTTTTTGAGCACCATCCAATGATTGAAATCAAATCTCAGGCCTGATCCAATGGTTCGAGTTCGATCCGACTTTGAATAGGAGATCTAGTGCACTGATCAACGACAAAAATTCAATCAATGATGCGATCTGACGGCCAGCATCAAATCCGATCGAGATGAGGAGCTTAAACAATGATTTTTGGACTGATCTCGTGCATCCAAACACAATCCAATAGTTAGAAAATGCAGATGCGGGTTGGACATGATTTTGAGGGGTTTTAGGACTCCATTTTCTTCAAAAAAAGGTGAAAAATTCACCTATAAATAAGAGATCTAAGAACAAGAAAAAAAATAAAAAATATAAAAAATAAAAAAATAAAAAAATTAGAAGAAGTGTAGAGATCCAAGGAAAAGAAAGAGAGAAGCTAGTTCACTCCATAAAATACGAATGAAGAAGAGAGGTCATCGACCATTTTTCCTATGAGGCTGCCCGATCAACTTTAGATCTTTGTTACAGTTTTATTTTATTTTATTATTTTTTTAAATTTTTTATAATTGAACTTCACTTTCAATTAATATAAAATTTATTTTATTGTACTTTTAAATTTCTGCTTTTATTTTTATTGCAAGTAGATGCTAAGATCTAGTTAGTAGATCTTAGTACAATTTATTTTTATGCTCTTTAAATTTTATTTTTATTTTGATTGCAACTAGAAGTAGAATCTAAATAGTAGATCTTAGTACCAGATTTATTTTTATATTTTTATTTTTTATTTTCAATTTAAATTATTTTTTTATTTTTTTTATAAAAATCAAAATGATCAAATCAAAACACTGTTTCTCTATGAATTCGATCCGACTCGCTACTCTCTACATGTTTTTATTTTTTATTAAATCAAAATTAATTTGATAATCATGGTGTCCTAATGATAATATGTGGGCTATCAAGGTGCTTATTACAGGAAAACAACTTATAATCCCAAATGTCATTTCACCTATAAATTGCAAAAACTTTCAAACTAACACTACAGTGTCATCAAAATAAAGTAAGTACAGAATCCAAAATCAAAAAGTGAGGCTTACTTTCGAATAACAAAAAAAGTACATTTGTCATGATCAACTCATTCATACCAAAGAAGAACAGAAAATTGAACATTCACATACGTTCTTGTAAGGCTGCTGTAAATCTGCAGCAAAGTGAGGGAATTTAAGATGGAAAGAACGAACGAAATTATAATACAGATGATGAAATCTAAAATCAAATCCAAAATCTGAAAAACAAATTCAAAATAAAAAGCAAATCTAAAATCTATCAAAACAGAAAAATCAAATCTGAAACAGAGAAAAGACATACAAAACAGACTTGCAACAAACTCATGGCAAATCCTAATACAAAGAAGTTAGAAAACACATCTTAATCAACAAACAGCTAAAATCAATTCCGAAATGAGAACGACACGCACATAAGAGGGTCAAAAAACTCAATTGGAAAAAGGTACGATCCAAACCACACGCAATAGATGTTGCAATCGAAAGAACAAACATAGTACTCACTGACAATGGAGAAGGTGGAATGGAATTATCCACTGAGTGTGCAAAATTAGGATTTACAGATGGCACAACAAAACTCATTTGAGAAGTAGGTTCATTGTTTGCTTAGTTTATGGCACGGTGCAATGTGTCGATTGGATATGTGAGAAAAAAATATTGAAGCATTTTATTACTGTTTTTTTTTTTGGGTCTTTCTTCTCTCTATCATTTTTTTTTTCTGGCACTTGGCTCACTAAGGTTTGTTTCTGGGATAATTAATGTTAATTAAGTTTCAAGAAAACTTGTGTTAACTTCTTGAGAAAGCGTTCTACTGTATCCAAAAAAAATTATTGGGAGCCATTCTTCAGTGGTGGAAACATAGAACTTGGATTCCCCCCACCTTTTTACAGCTTTCTGTGTTCTATTTGCATTGGCACTATGATTATTATTAGTCTCTCATAAAAGTTCATCCAACCTCTTAACTGTCAGTGGAAAGCATGATTAATAGAAGAATAAAATTATTATTATTGGTCTCCGATTATTCAAGAACACGAGAAACAAAATTGAATAAGGGCAGCATTATGAAATTTTATATTGGACAGTGTGTATTTTTGAGGTGAAGGCAGAGTGTATTTATTCAGCAAAAATTTTATAAAATGCATCGATCTAATTCATTCTTATCTTAGATCATGCTTTGCATTTACTAACTCCATGGCCGTCCTACCATATCAGGGTATGATGGGTATAAGGTGAAAAACATTATCAGCACAGCTCATCTATTTGCTCATAAAAGTTCCTATAATGTGCTAATAAATTTCTCAAAATGATGTTTACCATATACAAGCAAGCCTCCACTATTACTATCTTGCATCTACACATTCTCCAGTTACTAATGAGAGAGAGAGAGATGCAAAGTGGTTAAGCATGGGAAGTAGGTGAGATCTTAAGCCTTCACATTAATAAACCAATGAGTACTGGTTGAATCCTAACACCCATTGCTTTCTCTTTCCCTCTCCCATTTAAATAAAACACCTTTCTCATTTAAATAAAATACCCAAATACATTAAGCCCAATGGAGACTTAGTGGTGGACGAGGAGGATGCCGGCAATGGAGAAAAAGCGGCGAGATCTTACTGGTGCTGGCATGGGCTTGGTGTTGGTGGTGGATGAAGAGGGTGTTGACGATTGAGAGAAAGTGGATTGGTACATTTACTTGGAGAAGGAGGCAACTAAGATTTCATTCACTGAATCGAGCATCGTCCATCTATTCATCAACTAGATCGACCCAATTAGGGGCATCTTTAGCCACTCCAAGCCTCCCACCCGATCAAGATTCTTGGGGATGGAAAAATAGAAAAAATCAACAAAAACAAAGTAAAGACAAAAAAATTTAAAAGATAAGACCTTTTCCCATATTTTTTTCCCATTTTGCCTATTTTCACTTATTTCATCATCTTTTTCATAGATCTGTGGGGAAGGAGAACATTCGACGGAGATCAAGGGTTCGATTTGGGAGGTTTTAAGAGTTTTTTTTTAGGAAAGAAGGTTTCAAGAGTTTACTCTTGGTAGAAGAGGATTTGGGAGATTTTTAAGACCTGACCGAAGTGATCTGCTTGACCCAATCTAATCTATATTCTTCATTTTATCCGACCTGATCCAATTCGAAACATGTATGGAGCAATATGTATATGTATTTTTTTATGACGGAATGCGTATGGATATTGGTCAATCCGTCTATATCCGACCCATTTCACCCCTAGTTTAGAGTAGATATTTTCATAGGCTAGACTAGGGTGATGTTGGAAATTGTGTTTTAAAGTCAATCATCAGATTGTAGATGATTGTGCTCCATACATGTATATGAATTATAAAATGATAAATATTATCTGGCAAGATTTATCATAAGGAATACATCTTTCTAAATAGAACTCATATGTTATGATGAAGTCCTTAGAGCTACTTCCAAAATAATAAAGGAGAATTTATCATGTGGTTCTTAAATCCTGCTCGCGACCAAATGATATAATTTTATAAAATAATAATTATATCGAGTGTAGATCGTGTGCTATATTAGTTGGTTGTCTCTTAACCAAGACGTGTAATGATATGGGTATGGCATATCGGTGATTTGTAAGAGTACATTTCACTGAGCATGACCACCTTCGGAGCACTCTGCTGTCAAGGGTTGCTCTGATATGGATGGCTCTGACCTGAGGCATCTCAGTGACTTACAAGCAACTTACTGTACTTTGTGCTGGACAATTAAATTTTTAATTTATGACGGAAGGTTTCTAGGCATAGTCAAGTACTTGCGAAGTCTGATACGAGTCAAGATGGGATTGATCACTCCAAGTAAAATTGGAGATGATGCATCATTGTATTTCAATTTAGCAAAATTTTGATCAAAATAGTCCAATGAGGAGTCACAGAATTTTTGAGGTTGAACACAATGTGGACCACTCATCCTGAGTTAATGTTTAACCCAAATCATCCTTGAGCATCGAGTGTCAAAGGGATGAATTATACGTAATTATATCCATATGGTTTTAGAGTATTGCTGGTATACATTCGGCCTATCCAGATTTGAAAATATTGTTAGATGGTAATATCATTAGTACAAGAATTATTCTTGTACTACCGGCTTAGGTTCGAACCTGTGGGATCACACACATAGAAGCACTATCTGATCAAATAGCTGATCAATGATTATGAATTGTTGAAGGATTTAATTATCAATGTGATTGATGATTAATCCTTTGCAAAGGTTACAATAAATTATTTACTAATAGTTGATAAATTAAAAAAATAATTAATTAATAATATATTATTAATTAGCTCAATTTGATGGAGTATGAGGATTGGATCAAATCTAATTGAATTAGATTCAATTAGGTTGGTTTGGATTGATTGATTGGATGCATCCCTATTGGATAACAGGGCTTGTTCAATTGATCTTAAGGATGCAAATCAATTTTGAGTTGAATAAGATTCAATTTAGTTGATATTGATTTGATTGAATCAAACCCTATTAGATAATAGGCTTGATTGGATCAAGCCTTATTGATCAATAACTTCCTGATATCCATTAAGAATCAATCCCTGGATCAATGGAATTTTAATCTAACTAATTCTCTAATTAGATTGGAGCCTAATTGGTTTTTATTTGAGCTATGACCTAATTAATTAGTTTATTATAACTAATTTTAAATTAGTTAGGATTGAGACTAAGAATTAGTTAGATTTTGATCAAGATTCATGAGTCATGTTTGAAATAGGGTGAACCAACTCCCTCCACCCATCTATTTAGGTCTCCACGCCACACCACCTCTTCACCATGTAAAATCCAATGCCCCACATGAAGAGCCACATTCTCCCTCCCTTCCATAAGATAAAGTGGGCATCCCCCCTCCTCTTGTTGCCAAAAAGAAAGGAAGGGCATCCAAGAGTTGCACACCCCATATCTATGCATCTAGGCTTCCTTCCCAATCCCTTTTGAAGAATTTTATGAGCTTTTACTGTAATTTTTAGGTGTCAAAGAGAGGCTCTCTTCTTGATTTTACAGTAGAAAATTGAAGAAGAAAAGTTCTTTCAACGAGAGAAAGAGAAGGAAAAAAAAGTCTTCTTTCTTGTGTGCAGCCTGGAGATGGAGGAGTTCTTCTTTCAAATTTTTTTTTATTTTTTTAAAATAAAAATTATATTGAATCTAATTTTAATATAAAAATTTAGATAAAAAATATAAAAAAATTTGGTTGGATGTTTGGGGCTTTCTAGAGTTCTAGATCAAGGAGAAAAAAGAGAGAAGAACGGTTCTTCTCTTGGGTATCTCTTTTGGGTTCTTCTAGGGCTTAAAATTTTATATAATTTTTAGTATAAAAATTAATTAGATCTAATTTTTATCATAAAAAATTAGAGAAGAAAAATTCTTCTTAAAAGTATGAAAAGAAGAGAGAAAGGTTCTCTCTTGTGCGTAGAAGAATTGAGAAGAAAGGATTCTTCTCTTGATCTCTATCGTAGAGATCTGATACGTAGATCTAAAAAAAAAATAGAGGATTCCTTGTTCTTCATCTTCTTCATATTTTTTTAGATCAGTCAAAGCATGTATCTTCATAAGCTAGCATTCCGAGAAATCGATCAGCATATGGACTTCATGTGGATATCTGTAGAGACCGGACATATGTACGGCTGTCAAGCATCTTGAAGAACCAACTACTATAGATTTTAGATACAGTGATTTGCTATCCACTCAAGTAAGGGTGTTAGACTCAATTTATATTTAGATATAATCTAAATATAATTAGATATGATCTAATTACATATAGATATGATCTATACTTGTTGAATTTTAGATTTCAGATTTACATACATGCATATTAGTTCATATCATGGATCCTGTATGGTAGTTTTAGATTGATCTATGCATGTATTGTAGATTAAATTATTTAATCTATGTATATTTTACTGTAAAATTTTAAAAATACATGCATAAAACCATCACGATTCTCTTCAACTAGAATCAAAGTGAAGGTTCGTTATGACATGAACATATATGCATGTAGAGTTGAAATCTAGATTTAGTAATACATGAGATGTATTATGATCTGATTTTAGATATGATATAATATAAAAATCAGATCTGATATAATTTAAATTTGATCTAAATTTTTACATATATGATATGTAAGTAGATTAGATGATCCAATTAGCAAGTACTTAGATTGGATTGATCACCAAGCCATCCGATCATAGAAGCAAAAGGGTTTAAAGGCCCTCTCTTCCTATTTAATAGGATGCTCTTATGATGTGTAGGGGTGCCATGTGATTTAATCCCATAAAGAAGAAAGCGAAAGAAAGAACTTACTTTCTGCAAAACCTTAATATTGAAACTCTAGAAATTTTTGTATGTGATATAAAATTTGAGTTGAATGAAAAGTAGAATATCTAATCTATATGATTAAAATTATTTTAATCATAAAAAATAAAATTTAAATCATAAAATATTTAGATATGATCTAAAGTTTGTTATGATTGATTTTATTTCAGTTTATGTGAGAATTTTTAGATCTGAAACTATATGATACTTGTTGGCACGCTAACTGAGCCGACTAATTTTAAACTGAGTCCAACCAATTTTTTGATTTAATCGATTCAGTGCTGACTGATCCGATCCAATTATCTCAGGCCAAACAGTAATAGTTACTATTCATGATCAATTAGTCGATCGAGTATCAAACTTAGTCGACCTACCGAAGTGAGCCAATTCAGTTCATGGGTAAGTCATTTTAGTTTTCAAAACAAAAAATTTTATATAAAATTGATATAAAATTATTTTATAAAATTAAAATAATTTTAATTAACAATCTTAATCCATGTTAATGCTATACTTAATTAAAAATTAAAAAATATATTTTAGATCTAGAATTGTGATTAAAGATCTAATAACATCGCATAAAATATAGGGTATGGGTTAGCTCAAATCAAGTCCTTTTAATTGGATTAGACCTAAGGTTAGAATCAAAGAACTAATGGACTTAAAAGGGTAGTTGATCAAATCTAACTAATAGTTGATTTAGATTAGATCAAAGATACTCTAGATCAAACATAATAGTTATAGTTGATCGAGTCCATATTTTTGATTAAACCAAATAGACCTTGATTGAGGCTCAAAGGTTGAGCTTGAGTCATTGGGCTGATTAGATTGTTAGGTGACTCGAGTTGACCCATATTGTTAAGGTTAATCAGTATGACTGATTTAGGTACCTTGGACCAACTTGTCTCTAGTACTTCTCATGACTTGATGAAGTCAGTGGGAGGATTTATGACTTCTCGGTTGGACTAGCTAGTTACTAGTCCTTTACTTGATTTGGTAAAATCAGTGGGATGATTTATGACTTGCTGATCGACTAATTGCTTATAAAATATATTAACCAAATCTTCTAAATTATTAAGTCCATAAAATGAGCTAGTTATGGGGATAACTAGATCATAGCTCCCATTAAGGTGTGTAATAATGAGTCCAATATTTCAAATAAATATTGGAGGTACTACACACCTGATGTCTATTATATATTGAAATTATCATCCATCATATGACCATCTTATTGTACCTTCAGATCAATACTCAGTTTGATTGAGCCACACTTAGATCTGGATATTCGTTTGTTGAATGTACTTGATGTTGTCATGTTATTGGTTGGATCTAATCAAAATTTTCAGTGAAGGCACCACATGTCTGCTGAAGGAATGCCTGGGGCAAAATCTAATTACTAAAAATTATTTGGTGAAATAATTGGTTATAAACCTACCCATGAATGTACTAAGATTGGCCGAGCCACACTTGAGCCTGAATGTAGTCTACGTGGATTCTAGTACCTGCTAAGAAATTAAAGTAATTTTTCGGATTGGAGGTAGAAGCTATCAATTCGTATAAAATAGTGGAAGAATTTTAGACTAAAGTTCAAATCTTTAGACTTAAAATAGTTCATATACTAATAGGTCGATTATTCTCTTTTCAGAAATGACTAAAATATTGTCACTTGTTCACTGTTAGACAGTGACAACGTTATCGGATCGAACTTCGATAGTCAATATCGAAAGTTGAATATAGTTTTTGAGCAAATTGATCAAAAAATCTCAGATTAATCCAAGCAGGCTTAAAAGAAAAATCAACAAATGGTTGCTGACCCAGATAGTTATATGATAACTCTTTGAAGTTTCTCTATTGGTAAAACCACTACCTGGATATAGGATATTGACAATATAAGTCATGTTTGTAAATAGTTGCAAAAGACTTTAGGATAGTAGAAGGTTTGTAAACACAAAAGATTTTGAATGTAAGAAATAAAATCTATTCCAGTCTTAATATTAAAATCATCAAGCTTATTTTCAATCTTGAAGATGTCATTTTAAGTGATTGCCACTATTGTCCAATCTTATTGATGGTGTCAACAAGAATGATTATGGTGATATCATTGTGAACGATATTGCAATAATGAGTGGATAATTGAAAATGATATAAACTCAGTACCATAGTCTGTTAGTATAAAATACACATCTAATTAGCACTCTAGATTAGATAATATCACTGAAATCTACCTTTGGCATAGTTAACTTAGTCACCTTTTATTGAAAAGGGTGTATGAGCTAGAGATGTTTTGAGTTTGGTACATATTGATGTATTTGCACTCATGAATATAAGTGCCAGAAGAGGCTTACTACATTAAAATCTTTGACGACCTATCTTGGTATGGGTGCATCTTGCTTATGAAGCACAAGTTCGAATCGGTTGAAATGTTCAAATGATTCCATAATGAGGTAGAAAAATAAACTGCAAAGAGAATTAGAATTTATCGGTCAGATCGATGAAGTGAATATCTTTACAGTAAATTTTTGACATATCTTGAAGAGAATTGGATTCTCTCTTAATGGACCTCTCCTGGGACACTATTGTTTAAAAGGATGTTTGAAAGGAGAATTGAACTTTGTTAGATATGGTTCAGTCCATTGTCGGTTTGTTGGTCTGCCTGAAGTTATGTTTAGAGACTACTTGATATATACTCAAGAATATTTTGAGCAAATCGATCACCAAAACTCTATATGAGATATGAATTTGGATAATTTGATACTCTCTTATCTTAGAATTTTGGGTGTCGAACTTATGTGAAATATTCACAAACCTACTAGCTTGGATCTTAGTCTAATAAATATTATTTTAAAATATTTTTTTTACCTTCCTGATAGATATAAGATGTTTATGAATCTTAAGACATTCTTTTTGAAAAAGAAGTTTCTTGATGAAGGAATTGATACTGTTAAGAGCAAGCTTGATGAAGCTTGATAGGTAGAGGAACCGACTCTGATACAAACTAACAGAATCAGAGTTGATTAGATCAAATCTGGAGTCTGATGTAAAGACATCTCTATGTAGATATAGTAGAGTACATGTCAGCCAAGTAGATACTTTAATTTTTAGATTCGAGATGGAGATTTGATCTCCCATACGGATGCCATACAGGGATCTAACTTTGAGAAGTGACTTGAAGTCATTAAAACTAAAATAAAGTCTATGAAGATTGACGATGTTTGGATATTCGTTGATTCACCTAAAGGAATAAGATCTATAGAGTGTGAGTGGATTTTAGATGGATAAGAGGTGCAGATAGAAAAGTAGAGACCTATTTATTCTATTCGATTGTCAAAGAATTTTATCAAAGTTATAGTGTTGACTATGATGAGATATTTTTCTTTATGACAATCCTCAAGTTCATTCAGATTGAATTAAACTTCTCAGAGTTGGAATATATGTTTTGAACATATGACTTTATTGAGAATGAAGCAGAATCCTGTATATATGTACAAATGGACTAATAGTTCTGTAAAAGTATTCTTTATATTATTTGGATGAAATTTTCTTAATCGAAAATGATATCTCTACATTACAAAGAATAAAAGTTTGGTTGTCATCTCTATTCTTCATAAAAATTTGGAAGGTTATGAGAATCATCCTTAAGTATTTATGAAATAGTAAGGATCAATGGCTTATTTATGGAGAATCTGATTTAAAATCTATAAAATATTAATTTCAGTATCTAGTCAGATCAAAATGATAAAGTTGTGCCAGGTTATGTTTTTATCCTAAAGTGAAAAGCAACATGCTGGAAAGGTTCTATGCAGTATTCAATAGTCAGTTTTATTTGCGATATGAAGTTCTTTGGGTATTTGATGCTGGTAAAGAATTTATTTGGTTATGAAAGTTCTTTTGCAAGCTTGGAGTGGCACCTTCTGTTGATGGTTCAGTCTTTCTGTATTGACAGTAATACTGGAGCCATAGCTCAAGCTGAAGAACTGATATTCTATCTGAGAATCAAATACTTTCTACGTCGCTATCACCTTGTTCGATAAAATTGAAATAAAGTCGACCTTAGAAAGATCAACTAAAAGAAGAACTTGACCAACCCATTGACTAGAGCAATCGGATTTAAAGAGTTCGATGATCACAAATAAAAGATGGATATTTGATACCAATCTGATTGACTTTAGTCTAAGTGGGAGTTATTGAAATTATATCTTAAAGCCAATCATCTAGGTTGTAGATGATTGTGTTCCGTATATGTATATGAATTATAAAATAATAAATATTATCTGACAAGATTTATCATAAGAAATACATCTTCTTAAATAGAACTCATATATTGTGATGAAATTCTTAGGACTACTTTCAAAATGATAAAGGAGGATTTATCGTATGGTTCTTAAATCTTGCTTGCGATTAAATGATATAATTGCTATAAGGATAATAATTGTATCGAGTGTAATCGTTGTGTACTATATTAGTTGGTTATCCTCTTAACTAAGATATGTGGTGATATAGATATGGCATATGAGTGATTTGTAGGAATATATTTCACTGAGCATGATCACTTTCGGAGCACTCTGTTGTCAAGGGTTGCTCTGATGGGATATGGGTATATATATCTCTCTGACTGAGACTGCCTCAGTGACTTGCAAGCAATTCACTGTACTTTGGTGCTGGACTATCAAAATTTTTAATTCGATGATGGAAGATTTTGGATACAGTCAAGTACTTGTGAAGTCTGAGTGCGAGTCAAGATGGGATTAACCGCTCCAAATAAAATTGGAAATGATGCATCACTGTGTTTCAATTTAGCAAAACTTTGGCCAAAGTAGTCCTAGTGAGGAGTCACAGAATTTTTAAGGTTGAGACACAATGTGGACCACTCATCTTGGGTTGACAATTTAACCCAAAGTCATCCTTGAGCATTGAGTGTCAAAAGGATGAATTATACGGTAACTATATCCACATGAGTTCTAGAGTGTTGCTGGCATACATTCGACCTATCCAGATATTGAAAATCATTGTTAGATGGTAACATCGATTAGTATAAGAATTATTTTTATACTACCGATTTATGTTCAAATCTATAGGGTCACACACATAGAAGTACCATCTGATCAAATAGTTGATCAACGATTATGAATCGTTGAAGGATTTAATTATCAATGTGATTGATGATTAATCCTTTACAAAGATTACAATAAATTATTTACTAATAATTAATGAATTAAAAAAATAATTAATTAATAATATGATTGTTAATTGGCTCAATTTGATTGAGCAATGGGGATTGGATCAAATCTAATTGAGTTAGATTCAATTAGGTTAGCTTTGGATTGATTGGATGCATCCCTATTGGATAACAGGGCTTGTTCCAATTAATCTTAGGAATGCAAATCAAATTTTGAGTTGAATAAGATTCAATTTAGTTTGATATAGGCTTTGATTGGATCAAATTCTATTGGATAATGGGCTTGATTGGATCAAGCCCTATTGATCAATAACTTTCCTGATATCCATTAAGAATCAATCTCTGGATCAATAGAATTTTAATCTAACTAATTCTCTAATTAGATTGGGGCCTAATTAGTTTTCTATTTGGGCTAGGAGCTAATTAGTTAGTTTGTTATAACTAATTTCTAAATTAGTTAGGGTTGGGTCCAAGAATTAGTTAGAGTTTGACCAAGATTCATGAGTCCTGTTTGGAATAGGGCTGAACCAACTCCCTCCACCCATCTATTTAAGTCTCCACGCCACACCACCTCTTCACTGTGTAAAATTTTATGCCCCGCATGAACAGCCACATTCTCTCTCCCTTTCGTGAGATAAAGTGGGTGTCCCCCTCTTCTTGTTGCCAAAAAGAAAGGAGGGGCGTCCAAGAGTTGGACACCCCATATCCCATGCATCTAGGCTTCTTTCCCAACTCCTTTTGAAAGAATTTTGTGAAGCTTTTGCTGTTGGTTCTTAAATGTCAAAGAGAGGCTCTCTTGATAGTTTTACAACAAAAAATTGGAGAAGAAAAATTCTTCCCAATGAGAGAAAGAGAAAGAAGAAGAAGGGTCTTCTTTCTTGTGTGCAGCCTTGGAGAAGGAGTTCTTCTTCTATTTTTTTTTTTATTTTTTTAGGATAAAAATTAAATTGAATCTAATTTTTAATATAAGAATTTAGAGAAGAAATATCAAAAAAATTTGGTTGGGTGTTTGGGGCTTCTTAGAGTTCTAGATCAAGGAGAAAAAAAGAGAAGAAGAGAGAAGAACGGTTCTTCTCTTGGGTCTCTCTTTTGGGTTCTTCTAAGGCTTAGAATTTTATATGATTTTCAGCATGAAAAATCAGATTAAATCTAATTTTCATCATAAAAAATTAGAAAAGAAAAGTTTTTCTTAAAAGTATGAAAAGAAGAGAGAAAGGTTCTCTCTTGTGCATGGGAGAATTGAGAAGAAAGGGTTCTTCTCTTGATCTCTATCGTAGAGATCTGATGTGTGGATTCAAGAAGAAAAAGAAAGGATCTCCTTGTTCTTCATCTTCTTCATATTTTTTTTAGATCAGTCAAAGTATGGTGTCTTCGTGGGCTAGCACTCCCAGAGAGATCGATTAGCACATGGGTTTCATGTGGATATCTGTAGAGATCGAACATGTTTGCAACTGTCGAGCATCATGAAGAACCAATTACTATATATTTTCGATACGGTGATCTGCTATCCGTACTCAGGTATGGAGTTTTGGACTTAATTCATATTTAGATATGATCTAATTACATATAGATGTGATCTATACTTGCTGAATTTTAGATTTCATATTTACATACATGCATATTAGTTCATATCATGAATCTTGTATGGTAGTTTTAGATTTAATTATATAATCTATATATATTTTACTGTAAAATTTTAAAAATATATGCGCAAAATCACCACACTTCCCTTCAGGTGACTCAAGTCTGACTTTGCCCAAAGATCAATAGAGTTTTTTAGGCCCAAGCCGAGCTTGGCATAGCTTTCTAGCTTACCTTTTAGGCCCAATCCCAACCATTACTCAAGCTTCAGATTTTAGATATGCCCAGAGCTTAATAACCAATTTTAACTTTTTTCAGTGCATACAATTTGGATAGCCTTAATGCCCATTTGAAAAAAAGAATCATTAAAAGTTAAGAAATGTATCCTAAAGTCAATTATTTGGATGATTGTGCTCCTTTTGTAATATGTATATAAATTATTTATCATCGAATAAAAGTTATTTTATTATTTTTTCAACATAAAGTTATATCTTCCTTGTTAGAACTCTTGTGTTGTGATGAAGTCCTTAGAACTATAAAGTAATCAATAAAAGAGGATTTATCACATAGTTCTTAAATAGATTCGTGACAAAATAATACGTCTTTAAAGGATAATGATGTTTATCGAGTGAAGATCGTTGTATGTTATATAGGTTGGTTATCCTCTTAACCACAGAGTATGGAGATATTGGTATGGCATACAGGTGAGATATAGGAGTACATTGTCCTGAACAAGTGACTCACCTACTGAGTGCTCTGCTACTGAGAGCAATTTACGTAGCATATGGGCATAAGTATCTCTTAGACTTGAGATCACCATAGTGACTTGCAAGTAACTTAATGTACTTTGGTGCCGGACTATCTATATTTCTAATGTATTGACGGAAGGCTGCTGGGTACAATTAAGTACTTGCAAAGTCTGTACATGGATCAAGATGGGATTGATCTCTCTGGATTATAGGAGCTAATGTATCGTTGTATTTCAATTTAATAAAATTTTAATCAAGATAATCCATCTGATGGATTTAAAAGGTTGGAATACAATGTAGATGATTCATTTAGGGTTGATAGTTTAACTCTAGATTATCTTTGAGCTTCAGGGTCAAAGGGATGAATTATGCGGTAACCATATACATAGGTTTTTGAATATTACCTTACAAATATTCAACCTATTCTAACATCGGAAATTATTGTTAGATGGTAACTTCGATTAGTATAGGAAACAGTTTCTGTGCTATTGGCTTAGTGTTCGAACTTATGGAGTCACATACAAAATCAAACAATATAGAAAAAGATTGACCTAAGTCTATATATTCAATTTAAAAGTATATGACTTGATTGAATATATAGACTAGCTTGATTGAGAATTAAATTATGGGTCATACAGGATTAAACAGTTGGCTATGTCTAGCTAGCACTAAACATGAGATTCAGGTTTAATTTTGGAGATGAATAAAATTTGATCTATGATCCAAGGAGTCTATGAGAGATTGAATTTAAGTGTTAATTAATTTTATATTAGATTTGATTTAATTAGACTTAATTAGATTAAAAAAATTTAAATTAGACTTGATCTTAAATTTTAAACAATTTAGAATTGACAACCTATTCGAAATTGATTCGAATCATGTTCGAATTAGATTCGTTTTGATCCATATTTGGATTAGATCATTAGAGTCCAATTTTACTGGGACTCTCTCTCTCTCTTCATGGCTGATAAAATGAGGGTGGGGGTACTGATTTTGCTGCCCCTCTCTTTGGTGTAGGTGTGGGTGCATGGGGGCGCTAAGTTAGGTGCCTATTCTATCTCAAATAGGACTCCTCCTTAGATAAGGGATGGGATAATTCAAAGCTGATTTGAATTAGAACTCCTAGTCTATTGGGTCATGGAGAATTATCTATAAATAGGGAGGACCTCTAACCATCAAAGTATAACAATTTGATTGTGTGCTAAGGTGAGAAAGAGAGAGAGAGGTGGCATCCAAGAGGAGGAAGGCGTCCTTCTTCTTGGCGTTCTATTTTTGGGCATCCCATTTTCTTAGTGTAAAGAGGCTCTGGCATCCCAATTGTAGGTGTGAGGCATCACACCAAAGTTCTTCTTCCTCTTCTTCTTGCTGTCTTAAGAAAGTACGACGATCTGAGGCTTCATCCCACTTTCCTGCGAAGCTTGGCGTGTGTGCAAAGTAGAGAGCTTGTACGTTCAAACTTTTGTGAGACTTCAGATTCAAGAATTCTTTGGAGATTTAATCTCTATTCTACTGTGAATCAGATAAAAAATAAAATCTATGTTAGATTATTATAAAAAAAATTTTAGATGCTCCCTGATGATCTGACCATGAATTGGATTTTTTCCTTCAACTGATATCAGAGTCAGACTTTGATATATAGATAGATAACTAATTTTTTTGATAGTTTTACATATAGTATGTAATTAAAATTTTATGTTAGACATTAAATCTAATTTAGATTTATTTAAATAAAATTTATGATCTGATTTTGATTAGATTTCATGATCCTAATCAATAGTTGGTTAAGATTTATTATAAATATGTTATAATAGAATTTTATTGTTGTAGATTTTTATTGAAATAACAATCTATTTTAAAATTTATTTTAAATTATTTTTAATAAAATTTTAATATTATTATTTTAGATTAGAAGTTGGACTTATTTTAGATCTAAATTAAATTTATTTTGATAGATTTTCAAATCTGATTTCTAACCAAATTCTGTATAATATCGAAACAGATTTAACCAAAAATTTAATCTTTATATGTTCATATATGTATCTAAATATTTTTTTATATGATTTTAGATCTAAATTTAATATTTTATATCCTATATAAATTAAGTTTCAGATCTGATATGATGTATATGATGCATTAAATCTGATTAAATTAGATGAAAAATATGGTTGATATGATCAAAATCATGTACATGCCTACTTTATTTTGAAAATTATATATAGATGTGATTTTTATTTGAAATTAGATTTTGAATCTTAGTAATCCAGTACTCATATTGATGAGATCACTACACCATCTTGTCATAAAAAGAAGTAAAAATTAATGTCCCTCTCTTGTCCATTCGATGGATTCTCTTATGATGCGTAAGGATGTCATTGTGATCATATTTCATGAAGAAGAATAACGAATAGATTTTTATAAATTAGTTTAATTATGAATATATTTAAATTAGATCTAAAATAATTTATGATTTATTATAATTTTAATAAAATAAATTTAAATATAAAATTATTTTAAAATCTGAATAGCATGTTACATTAGATGTAATTGATAGTAATCTAAAAGTAGTCATGATACATATGATGTATATATGAAGTTTAGATCATAATTATGCATGTTTAATTGTTAAACATAGATATGAAAATTAATTTTTATGATATGAAATATATGGTATGCTTGACTTAAATCTTTAGTAGAATAGTTCTACAAACTGAAATATACGTTTCACACACTTAATTTAGAATTAAATTTAAAATAATCTAGATTTGAGAATTGAAGATTTTTTTAAGATACTATATAAATTGATGGGCAATGGGTTAGATGAATCAGATCCTCCTATTAGGTTAGATTTAGGGTTAGAAATAAATATAGACTAAATAAAAAAATTGGTTGAATCTAATCAAGAGTTGAATTAGATTAGATCAGGATTTTTCTAGATCAATCTCAATAGTTACAGCTTGATCAAGTCCATATTTTTGATCATACTAAATGGACCATGATTATGGCCTGATGGTTGAGCTCGAATCTTCTGATGGACTAAATCAAAACTAATTAACCAGTTGGTGTTTGATATAAATTTGACAGTTTTGATCGATGGTCATTATTGGGAGCTACTCACCTAGATGGCGTCTATGGCGAGTTAATGGCATATCCCTCCCATCGATATCACATACCTGACTGACATGATAGATTATATTTTGATTAGATCACTAATCGATTCGAGCTAACTCATGCTATTAAGATAAATCAGTATGACTAGTTTAGGTATCTTTAGACTAGCTTGCATATAGTCCTCTTCATGACTTGGTTAAGTCAATGGAAGAATCTATGGCTTATAGGTTAATTTTTTCTCTTATTCTCAAATCATTAAATCAAATCATCTAAATTATTAGATCCTCAATGGTACAATTATGGGGATAACTTGTTCCTCCCATTAAGGTACATACTAATGAGTCCAATATTTTAAATAGGTATTGGAGACGCTACACATCTGATGTCTATTGGGCATTGAAATTATGATTCATCATGTGACCATCTTGTTGTGCCCTTCAGATCAATACTCAAGTTGGTGAGCCACACTCAAGCTTGAATATTTATTTGTTGGATACGCTTGGTGTAGTCATGTTAATGGTCAGATCTAATCAAGATTTTCAATGAAGGTGCCTCATGCCTGCTGAAGAGATACTTGGGCCAAAATCTAATTACTAGAAATTATTTAAAAAAATAATTAGTTAGAAACATACACATGGATGCACTACTGTTGGCCGAGCCACACTCGGATCCAAATGCAGTCTGTGTGGATTCTAGTATCCACTAAGAAATTAATGTAATTCCTCGAATTGGAGATAGAGGCTATCAATTCATATAAATAGTGAGAGAATCTTTAGACTAAAAGTTTATATCTTTGGGATTAAAATAATTAATATACTAATAGATTTATGTTTTTTCTTTTCAGCTATGGCTAACACACTATCGTTCCGTTTGCTATTGGACAATAACAAGTTTATCGGACCCAACTTCGATAGCTGGTATCGAAAGTTGAAGATCATTCTGGAGCATGAAAGGATCTTGTATGTGCTTACGGATCCAACACCTGAAGAATCTGCAACCAACACACCCCGTGCTGTGAGAGATACTTATTTGAAGTGGCTCGATGATCGCACGACTATACATTGCATCATAAGGGCAGTGATGAACGATGAACTTAGCCATAAGTTCGAAGATACACAACCAAAAGATATGATTCAAATATTGAATGAGTCCTTTGGCGCTCCTAAGGATGTAAAGAGACATAAAATCTCCTGTACTGTGTTTAATGTCCATATGCAAGAGAGGGCATCAGTCACTGATCATGTATTGTACATGATCGAGCAGATTGAATGCTTAAGCAAACTTGGTTTTTCATTATATAAATAGTTGGGCAAGGATGCTATCCTGAACTCGCTACCAAAATCCTACCTATCCTTTTTGAGTCATTACAGAATGATCAAGCCTGCAGTGAACTACCATGGTTTGCTAAGATTGTCGCAGATATTCGAGAAGGATCATCAACTCCAAAAGGAGTCGGTGCATGTAGTGGAAGGTTCGTCTGCAGATCGTAGATCCTCTAAGAAAAGAAAGAAGAAAAAGATGCAAAAAAATCATACCGTCAATTCAAAGCCAAAGCAGAGCAAAAATCGAAAGTCGATAAGAACCAGGTAGAATGCTTCTTTTGCAAGAAGTTGAATTATTGAAAAAAAATTATCCTGCATATATAGCTTTTTTTGACCCAAACAGGCCAAAGAATAAGAGAAACGAACAATCAGTTGCTTCACAAGGTATTTATATAATAGCTCCTTATAATTTTTCTATTTGTGATACTATGATCTGGATATTGGATATCGAAAGTTTGATTAATATTTGTAATTCATTGTAGGGACTGCAGATTAATAAAAAATTTAGAAAAGATGAGCGGTTCCTGAATGTTGGAGATGGAAGTCTTGTTCCAGTTCTAGCTTTAGAAACTATGCAGTTTGTTTTCGAGTCTAATAGTATCATGTTAAATAAGTACCATTATTATCTTTTTTTTTTATGAATATCATCTCTATAGGCCTTTTGGCCAAATTTGACTTTAAATTTTTAATAAAAGATGATTTTTTGATATCATTGTGAATAATACTATAATTATATGTGAATAATTAAAACATGACATATATATATTATTACAGTCTGTTGGTGTAATGAACACATCGAACAAATGCCCTAGGATAGATAATGTTAGTGATTTGTACCTTTGGTATTGTAGGCTGGATCATGTGAACAAGAACATGATAGACAGGTTAATCAAGGAGGGTATCTTTGAAATTAATGATTGTGAATTATTACCGACCTATAAATCCTGTCTACTTAGTAAGATGATCAAATTATCTTTTAAGAAAAAAGATGAATGAGCTAGTGATGTTCTAGGTCTAATACATAGTCTTGTATATGGACCTATTAACATAGACGTTAGAGGAGGATACTATTACTTCATTATATTTACAGATGACCTATCGAGATATGGGTACATCTACCTTATGAAGCATAAATTTGAATCATTTAAAATATTCAAATAATTTTATAGTGAAGTAAAAAAATAGACTGAAAAGAGTATTAAAACTCTTCGATCAGATCAAAGAGATGAATATCTCACTAATAATTTTTTGATATATCTAGAAGAGAATAGGATTCTCTCATAGTGGATCCCTTCCAAAATACTACAATATAATGGAGTGTCTGAAAGGAGGAATCAAATTCTATTAGATATGATTCGGTCTATAATGGACTTTGTAAATCTGTCAATCTTTTTTTGAGGATACGCTCTTGAAACTACCTGCTATATACTTAATAAAGTTTCGAACAAGTCTGTCGATAAAACTCTATATGAGATATGGACAGGACGTAGGCTGGTGCTCTCACACCTTAAGGATTGAGAGTGTGTAGCTTATGTTAAGTGTTTAAAGACAGATAAGCTTAGACCAAAGTTCAATAAATGCTTGTTCATAAGGTATCCAAGAAAAACTAAAAGATACTACTTCTACCTCGCTGAAGAACAAAAAGTGTTCATCAATAATAGGACAATCTTTTTAAAAAAGAAGTTTCTTTAAGAAGAAACTACTATTGGAAAAATTAAACTTGGTGAAGTTCTTGAGATAGAAGAACTGACACACAGAATCGAATTTGATTAGAGAATCGAATCCGAAGCCTGTAGAGGCATCATTAAGGAGATCTTGTAGAGTACCGTATCAACCGGACAGATATTACAGTTTCTTAATTCGGGATGGTGATCTTAGCAAACTAGATGAGAACGATGGGGATCCGATCACCTATATGGACGTCATGTAAAGGACTGACTCCCAAAAATGGCTTGAGATCATGAAATCTGAGATGGAGTCTAAGAAGATCAATAGTGTATGGACACTAGTTGATCTGTCGGAAGAGATAAAATCCATAGGGTGTAAGTGGATTTTCAAAAAAAAAAGGAGCAGACAGAAAAGTGGAGACCTATAAAGCCTATCTAGTTTTCAAGGATTACTGTCAACATTATGGTATTGACTATGATGAGATATTTTCTTCTGTAGCAATGCTCAAGTCCATCCAGATTATGCTTGCAATAACAGCACACTTAGATTATGAGATCTAACAAATGGATGTCAAAATTATTTTTCTTAATGGAGAGTTGGAAGAAGAGGTGTATATGATACAACCTGAAGGGTTCACATCCACAGACGAATCTAAGGTGTGCAAACTAAATAGGTCTATTTATAAACTGAAGCAAGCATCTAGGAGTTGGAACATGTATTTTGATAAGGTGATCTAAACGTAGGGCTTCATTTGAAATAGAGAAGAGCCTTACATTTATAAATGGGCTAACAATTCTGTAGTCATCTTTCTTGTACCGTATGTAAATGATATACTGTTAATAAGAAATGACATCCCAGCTTTGTAAAGTGTAAAGCTGTGGCTCTCATCACAATTCTCCATTAAGAATTTGGAAGAAACATCCTACATTTTAGGGATGAAGATCTACAAAGATAGATCTAGAAGGTTGCTTGGATTGTCTCAATCTCCGTATATCGATACCATATTGAAATGATTCAATATAGAGAATTTCAAAAAAGACTATCTTTCGATAGACTATGGGATTACTCTCTCAAAAAAAATTATCCAACAATCCTTCAAGAGAGAGAGCATATGAGTAGGATTCCATATGCTTGGCAGTGAGATCTATCATGTACATCATGACGTGTACGAGACCAGATGTGGCCTATTCACTAGACGTAGTGAGTAGATATCAATCTGATCTGGATGAAAATCATTGAAAGATTGTGAAGATAATTCTTAAGTATTTAAGAAATACTAAGGACCAATGGCTTATCTATGAAGACACTGACTTGAAACTTATAAGATACATTGATTTTAATTTTTAGTCAGACTATGATGACGGCAGAAGTATATTGGACTACGTATTTACCTTAAATGGAGAAGCAATATGCTGGAAGAGTTTCAAGCAACATACTATGGCCGATTCTGCATGTGAAGTAAAATATATTACTACATCTGATGCTACAAAAGAGGTGGTGTGGTTGTGAAAGTTCATTATCGAGCTTGGAGTGACACCCTCAGTTAAAGGTCCTGTTATGCTGTACTATGACAATACTAGAGCCATAGCTCAAGCAAAAGAATCAAAGTTATACCAACGTACCAAGCATATTCTGCATTGCTATAATTTTGTACGTGAGATCGTGAATCAAGGTGACGTCGAGTTTTAGAAGATCGACGGAAAGGAGAACATAGCTGATCGCTTTACTAAAGCTCTCAGAATCAAAGAGTTCGATGATCATAAATGAAAGATGGGTATAGGATACTACTTTGATTGATTTTAGTTCAAGTGAGAGTTGTTAGAAAAAGTATCCTAAAAAAAGTATCCTAAAGTCAATCGTTTGGATGATTATGCTCTTTTTGTAATATGTATATGAATTATTTATTATTGAATAAAAGTTATTTTGGCATCTTTTCATCATAAAGTTACATCTTTTTGGTTAGAACTCTTGTGTTGTAATGAAGTCCTTAGAACTATAAAATAATAGATAAAGAAGGATTTATCGTATAGTTCTTAAATAGATTTACGATCAAATGATACGTCATTAAAGAATGATAATGTTTATCGAATAAAAGTCATAGTGTGTCATATAGATTGGTTGTCCTCTTAACCAATGAGTGTGGAGATACTGGTATAACATACAGATGAGATGTAGGAGTTTATCATCACTGAACAAATGACTCACCTGCTGAGTACTCTACTGTCGAAAGCAGCTTGCGTAGCATATGGGTATTAGTGTCTCTTAGACCTGAGATCATCATAGTGACTTGTAAGCAATTCAACTATATTTTGATGTCGGACTATCTGTATTTTTAATGTATTGACAGAAGGCTACTGAATACAGTTAAGTATTTATGAAGTCTGTGCATGGATCAAGATGGGATTGACCCCCCCAGATTATAGGAGCTAATGCATCACTATATTTTAATTTAATAAAATTTTGGTTAGGATAATCCATCTGATAGATTTGAAAGGTTGGAATGCAATGTGGATGATTCATTCAGGAGTGACAGTTTAATCCTAGATCGTCCTTGAGCATTCAGGATTAAAGGGATGAATTATGCAATAACTATATGCATAGATTCTTGAATATTATCTTACAAATTTTCGATCTATCCAAACATCAAAAATTATTGCTAGATAGTAACTTCGAATAGTACAAAAAATAGTTTTTGTGCGACCGACTTAGTGTTCGAATCTATGAAATCACGCACAAAGTCAAGCAACGTAGAAAAGGATTGAGCTAAGTCTATATGTTCAATTTGAAAGAATATGACCTGATTGAATATATAGACTGACTTGATTGAGAATTAAATTATAGATCATACAGGATTAAACAGTTGATTATGTCTAACTAGCACTAGACATGAGATTCAGGTTCAATTTCGGGGATGAACAAAATTTGATCTATGATACAAAGAGTCTAAGAGAGATTGAATTTAAGTCTTAATTAATTTTAGATTAGATTTGATTTAACTAGAATTAATTGGGTTAAAAAAATTTTAAGTTAGACTTGATCCTAAATCTTAAATAATTTAGGATTGACAGCCTATTCAAAATTGATTCGAATCAGATTCGAATTAGATTCTTTTTGATCCATATTTGGATTAGATCTTTAAAATCCAATTTTGTTGGGACTCTCTCTCTTCATGGCCGATAAAAAGAGGGTGGGGGTGCTGGTTTTGCTGTCCCTCTCTTGGGTGTAGGCATGGGTGCATGGGGGTGCCAAGTTAGGTGCCTATTCTATCTCAGATAGGACTCCTCCTTAGATAAAGGATGGAATAATTCAAAGCTGATTGGAAGTAGGACTCCAGTCTATTAGGTTATGAGAAATTATCTATAAATAGGGAGGACCTTTAAACATCAAAGCATAATAATTTGATTGTGTGCTAAGGTGAGAAAGAGAGAGAGAGGTGGCGTCCAAGAGAAGGAAGGCATCCTTCTCCTTGGCGTGCTGTTTTTTGGCATCCAATCTTCTTGGTGTGAAGAGGCTCTGGCATCCTAATTCTAGGTGTGAGGCATAACACCAAAGTTCTTCCTCCTCTCCTTGATATCTTGAGAAAGTACGATAATCTGAGGCTTCATCATGCTTTCTTACGAAGCTTGACATGCATGCAAAGTAGAGGGTTTGCACATTCAAACCTTTGCGAGGTTTCGAATTCAAGAATCTTTTGAGATTTGATTCTTATTCTACTGCGAATTAGGTAAAAGATAAAATCTATGTTATATTATTTTAAAAAAAAATTTAGATGCTCCCTGATGATCCGACCCTGAATCGGATTTTTTCTTTCATTAAAGCCATCTCATGGTTGAGTTAAAATCTTCTTTAATTCGAACACGAGCTAGAGGATTAGTTCCTTAGTCATAACCATTCATGATCGGAGTGATGGGCATGTTTAAGTAAGTTTTGTGCCATCTATCACACTTCAAGAAAGCGAGAACAAAATCAATATCTAGCAAGGCTTTTTAAGAACAATTCCTTTTTCAACACTAATAGGCATGATTAGAAAGGCACAAACCATAAGTCACAGTAGGGCCAACCACCCATCCAATTAAGCACTCCCCAATCAATATATTAAAATACAAAAGGCTTATGCATAAAAAAGGTAAAAAATTGAACTCACAAAAGAATTGAGACTCCTTGGATGGTTGAATGGACTCGGAGGACCCCATCCTACCATGCCTTCCGTTTCCAAGGAAAGAGATTTTCTCAATCACCCGATCTGAAAAAAACTAGAGAGGCTTGTGGCGTACACCCGACGATCTCCGAATGTAAGAGATGAATCTATCGGCAACTGAAATCTATACAATACATTAAACAAGAGTCCCTTCACTAAAAGCAAATGAAAGTCCAGTGCCCTCCTAGTAGTAGCATCGTTTTGTTTTTTGTTATTTTTTCTTTGAATACTTTTCGAGCCCTCATGGATGCTCACCTCCTCCCTGCTCTCCTCACCGCCACTTCCCGCTGGTCTCCACCGTCAGCTTCCTCCCCATCACCACCAGCGTCGACTTTCCCCCTCCAATCTCTCATCGGTGCTTTCCTTCCCATAGATCTTTTTGCTGACCTCCTCTCCGCTCTCCTCGCCACCACCTCCCACCGATCTTCACCGTCACCTTCTTCCCCATCATCATCGATGTCAGCCTTCCCCTCCAATCTCCCTCATGTGCTTTGCTTCCCACATCTCCAAAAAAGAGAAAGAAAGGAAAAGAATTTTTTTTTCTTCCAACCCTTCTCAAGCCCTTGCGAATGCCCACCTCCTCCCCACTCTCTTCGCCGCCACCTTCCACCGATCTCCATCATTGCCTTCTTCCTCATCATCACTGACATTGGCCTTCCCCCTCCAATCTCTCCAGGTGCTTTCTTTCCCACAGATCTTCGAAACAGAGATGCCGACCTTCTTTCTGCTCTCCTCGCTGCCACCTCCCACTGGTCTCCACCGTCACCTTCCTCCCTATCGTCACCGGCATCGGCCTTCCCCTCTGATTCCCTCAGGTACTTTGCTTCCTACATCTCCGAAAATGAAAAAAAAAACCATCAAGCATTGTGAGAAAAGGTCTTGCTTTTTATTTTTTTTCGTTGACTTTCCCTGTGTCTTCCCTAGTAAAACAAGAAAGGAGAGAAATCCCGCTTGCTTACCCTCCACCATGGCGACGGAGCTCCTCCCATGGCATTGGATTGTGGAAACCCTAGCCCAAGTCGAGGAATTGGATACTTCCATTGTCACACCCCCGACCCGAGATTGTGAATCGAGGGTCATGGCAACCGCCGCATACTCATAGAAAATTTTTTCCATAAGCATGCAAGGCATCTCATCATGATATCTTATACATAAAGTTAAATAATTTTTATTATTTTTAACAATCAAATCTTAGTTCAAATAACAAATCAAAACTCAGTGTCCAAAAGAAAAATAATTGTCTGACAAAGTCAACACTTAAAATAAAAGTCTTGAATCAATTTTGAAAAAAATCCTAAATCAAATGAGCTAACTCCATCTCTAATCGCTCTCCCAACCGAAATCCCACATCATGCTAATTTTTTGGATCTGTAAAAAAAAATATAAAACTCATCATGAGCTAAATAGCCCAGTAAGCAGTGTATACCTTTAACTGAATAAATCAGACAATAATACTGTACATATCGATTTACTAATAAAAACAAAATCAATATGTAAATTTATGAAATCATAATCATACTATCAATCATATATAAAATTTCAATTCATCATAATTTCAAATTATGCTTATCATCTTAAATTCATCAATTTCTTAAGTTCTTCTTACCAACCATGACTATGACCATATTTTTTCTGTGGCAAGGTCATAATATCGCGTATCTGCTTGCGGTAGGCTGCGAATCATCTGGCAACTAAGTCCTTTGGAACCGCTGGTCTCGCTGACGGTTTGTCGTTGGTCTCTCTGGCGACATGTCGCTGGTTGATGTGCAAATCTTAAAATTTGTAAATAAAATCGCAAGCGCACAGAGTGCAGAGTAGCACGACCAGCGAGTACGGGTCGATCCCACAGAGACTTGATTTAAAAATGATTTTTAAATCTATGCTCAAGCGAGCTTTAACGAAAATCGAAAATCGAAAGTTGTTTGCTAAAGACAATAAGACTAAGGATCTAGGGTTTTTGAATCCACTAGATCTAGATTAGAGAATTCTACCTAGAATTTTTTTTATTGATCCTAACGACTACTCCTCTTGTCTTTTCCAAGCATAGATTATGAAGGGACTAAGACCCAACGATAACCCATCAAGATTCTTTACAGGAGAGTAGTAACTAGGATCCCTTAGGGTTTTCTCCTCCTATGCACTGAATCAAGCATGAACTATGAAGGGACTCCGACCCAACTGTAGTTCATCAAAAATTTTTGGCAAAAAAGGAAGAAAAAGAAACTCTAAGAAAAAAAAAGAACCCTATGTAAAACCCCTACTCATGATCTAGCTTCATCGCAAACCCTAGAAGGGATGCTTAGCTAGACATGATCTAAATCTACTTACAAAATTTAAATACAAAAAAATAAACTACCCTAATTTCATAAATTAAACTATCCTAATTGCATAAATTTAAACTGCATAATTTAAACTAACCTAATTGCATAAAATTAAATTGCATAAATTAAACTATCCTAATTGGAAGAAAAATAAATTGCATAATGTAAAGAGATAAAATTACATAAAAATAAGATTTTATATAAAAAAAAAATTTATTACAAAAATCTCAAAGCTCGAGGCTTGAGAAGAAAGCTAAAAACCCCACTATCTAGGGTTACAAGCTTGATCGGAAGGCCAGAATCATTAAAACAAGGGCCTTTGGGGGCTTTTTATAGGCATTTGGGGGTTATAAGATTTTTAAAGCTTTAGATGTGAGATTAAGAGGTTTTAGAGGACTGTTAGGGAGGTTTAGGGGCTCAAATCTCGCTCAAAAAGCACTTAAATCCATCAAGAAACCCTAGAAATTGTTTCAGCCGTCCGATCTTCATCTAAAAGATCCAATTCATCTAATAAATCAAGTCGGAAGCGATTCTGAGCCGTCGATCACGATCTGGGTGAAGCGCTGCCGTTGGATCGCGCTGCAGAGATGGGATCAGGTCGGATGCGTCGCGGACCGTCCGATCAAGGCGTTGGAAGATTTCGTCCGTTGGATCGCGCTGCAGAAGGATCCCGTGTTGTCCTAGTGTTTATTGATTCTTGCAATTGCCTTGATTACGGTTGGATCTTGACCGGCTGCGATGGTGGCCGTTCGATGGCACAAAAATATGGAGCGTTGGATCTTGATCAGAGAAGATCAGACCATCGAGTGATGTGAAGTTATCAGGTTGCCCTTCGGACCTTCTTCTCTTTCCTCATGAGCCCTGGACCGCGCGCGTGGATCGGGCTCGCGATGCATTGCGGTGAGCCGAGACTCGCTGATTGGCTAGTTTATGATGCGCCGATGGGTCCATGGTCCAGGTACCTGTTGCTGTGGACCAGGCGGCTAACCAGATCACCAAATCAGTTGATTTTTGACCAATTTTGACCTGATTTGACTCGGGTTTGACCCAATTGAGTCTTCTTTCTTCATTCTTCAATTTCTGGGTCAATTTAACTTCGTTTTGCATAAAATTTACATCATTGGAATCCTCTTTCCTTGTTCTTTCTATTGATGACCTCTTCTTCTGCAAAATATAATAACAAGTATCAATTTTCTAATAAAATTAGATAATTTAGATATTAATTGATACTTTTTATGTCAATTTGTGACATAAATCACACCCCCCCAACTTAATCATTGCTAGTCTCTTAGCAATGTACCAAAATAAGATCATATTCCAAAAAGATCCTTCCTTTGCAAATTAATTTAAGATCAAAATTCAAGAAGTTTCTAGTATTACTAAGTAATGAGCTTCGAATTAGAATCGGTAGTCAGTCTACTTAGGAGCTTTCTTAGAGTACACTTAAAGTTTTATAGCACTTGTGTGAGTGATAACTAACTTAGTATTTCAGTATTAACTTGTACAGGCCAATTGTATCATTTTTCATAACTTAGTTTGATTAATTTTCTATACACCCCAGATTAAACAAAGAACTAAGGTAGCTTTCACACTATTTTTTTTTTTTTTTTTTTTTGCTGAGCATCCTGGCCTTTCTACCACCGTTTGATGCGAATCTCAACACTTGACTTAGGTGAAGAGACCCGGTTACTAGGCTTAGGGCAATCCATATTTACTCTGTGTTTTGTATTTTATTTCAGGCAGGTAGCTCTTTCCTTAAATTCAAATTTCTTCAATTGGGGTGTAGAGAAAATTATCTAATTTAAATAATACTCAAATCCTTAATTGGCCTTACAATTAACACCTACTTTACCTTGTTAGTGTGCATGTGCAATTGAAAGTGCTAATAGTCTTTAAATGACCTAGGCCACCAAGAGTCTAACCAGCTAATCTTCTCCGTGACTCACTATATTTATTAGCAAATACTTTCTAACTTACTCTTATTTCTTTTCTAGATTAATTTATTTCAAATTTTTTTTTAATATATTAAATACAAGAAATAACTCATAGTGGAAGGAAAAGAAAATGATAACACCTAATTTTGTTCAAGCTCTCCCCCCAACTTGACTGATATTGTCCCCAATGGAGTTTATCTAATTTATTTGTCCTAAGTAAACTGAAAACAAAGAAAGCATTAGAAATTAAATAAGCTGGGTTGCCTTCCAGAAGCGCTAAGTTTTATGTCTTCAGCCAGACCAAACCTCGAAGCAATTTAATCAGAATAAGTTGGTTCATAAAGAACCATGGCATCTTCAACAGTCTCGACAGGTAATTCCAAGAATGATTTTAATCGTTGACCATTAACTTTAAAGATAACACCATTACTTGGGTTTTTTATCTCAACAGCTCCGTGTGAAAAGACTTCCTTTACTAAAAATGGTCCTGTCCATCTAGACCTAAGCTTTCCTGAAAATAGATGTAATCTAGAGTTATATAAGAGCACCTTTTGTCCGATATTGAAAATTTTTCTCATAATTGATTGATCATGAAATGCTTTGGTTCGTTCCTTGTATATCCTTGCATTTTCATAGGCTTCATTTCTAAGTTCTGCTAATTCATTCAACTGAAGCTTCCTATGGTTTCCAGCGTTGTTCAAATTTGTATTTAGTTGTTTGATGGCCCACATGGCTTTGTGTTCTATCTCAATAGGCAAGTGACATAGTTTACCAAACACAATCCTATAAGGAGACATTCCTAGATTGGTCTTGAAAGTGATTCGGTATGCCCAAAGTGCATCAATTAATTTTAAAGACCAATCCTTTCTATTGGCACTAACAGTTTTTTTCAGGATTTGTTTGATTTATCGGTTTGACACTTCAACTTGCCCACTAGTTTGAGGATGATATGGTGTGGCCAATTTGTGGGTGACATTATACTTTTTCATCAATGTTGCAAAAGGTCGGTTACAAAAATGGGTTCCCCGATCACTAATGATTGCCCTAGGAATACAGAAACGGGAGAGAATATTTTTTTTAAGAAACTTAATGACCATTTTGTTATCGGGTGTTCTACATGCAATTGCTTCTACCCATTTTGAAACATAATCAACTGCTACTAGAATATATTCATTTTCAAAGAATTTGGAAATGGTCCCATGAAATCGATCTCCCAAACATCAAAAACTTCAACTACCAAGATTGGGTTGAGTGGCATCATGTGTCGCTTGGTGATTCGACCTATTTTCTGACATTGAGCACAACTTTTACAATATTCATGAGCATCCTTAAATAAATTGGGCCAATAAAAATCACATTGGAGAACCTTAGCAGTAATTTTCTTAGACGCGAAGTGACCCCCACATGCTTGATCATGACAAAAAGATAAAATATTCATGACTTCGTTATCTTGGATACACCTTCTAATAATTTGATCAGGACATTGTTTAAAAAGATAAGGATCATCCCAAATAAATACTTCACTTGGGCAAAAAATTTATATTTATCCTGCTTAGTCCAATGAGAAGGTATCTTACCTATGGCTAAATAATTTACAATATCAGCAAACCAAGGTTCAGTAGACACAGACATGAGTTGCTCATCTGGGAAAGATTCATTGATGGGTGGTTCACTAGATGGTGCGACTGGAATTCAGGATAAATGATCTGCTACAACGTTCTCAGTGCCTTTCTTATCCTAATTTCTAGGTCAAATTCTTGAAGGAGCAAAATCCATCTGATTAAGCGTGCCTTGGCATCCTTCTTTGCTAGGAGATGTCTAATGGCTGAGTGATCGGTGTAAACAATGGTGTGGGTCCCAACCAAATAAGATCTAAATTTTTCTAAAGCAAAGACAACGGCAAGGAACTCCTTCTCAGTTGTGGTGTAGTTAAGCTGCCATCATTTAAGGTTTTACTTGCATAATATATCACTCTAGGCAGCTTATTTATCTGTTGACCTAAGATTGCGCCCACAACATGATCGGACGCATCACACATTAATTCAAATGGTTCAGACCAGACAGGAGGATGAATGATTGGAGCTGATACAAGTGCTTTTTTTAGAAATTCAAAAGATTCCAAGCACTCATGAGTAAATTCAAATTTGGTATCCTTTGCCAAAATATTAGTCAGTGGACGTGCTACTTTGCTAAAGTTGGCAATAAACCTTCTATAGAATCCAGCATGACCTAAAAATGAACGTATTTCTTTTACAGATTTAGGTGATGGAAGACTTACAATTAGATCTATTTGGTCTTGTCCACTTCAATCCCCTTTTTAGAAATGACATGGCCAAGAACTATTCCTGTTTGACCATAAACTGACATTTTTCCCAGTTGAGAACTAAGTGCTTCTCCTTACATCGTTCTAGAACTAATTGCAGGTGATTCAGACACTCGGAGAAGGTTAGGCCAAAAATAGAAAAGTCATCCATAAAAATTTCTAGAAATCGTTCTATCATATCTGAAAATATGCTGATCATGCATCTCTGGAAGGTTGCCGGTGCATTACATAGTCCAAAGGGCATTCGTCTATAGGCAAAAGTACCAAATGGACAGGTGAATGTAGTCTTTTCTTGATCTTCAGCGGCTATGGGGATCTGGTTGTAACCGGAGTATCCATCAAGAAAACAGTAAAACTCTTGTCCGGCTAGTCTTTCCAACATTTGATCAATAAATGGCAAAGGAAAGTGATCTTTCCTTGTCGCAGCATTCAACTTTCTATAGTCTATACAGACCCTCCATCCCGTTTGGGTCCTATTGGGATAAGTTCGTTTGCATCATTTTGGACCACTGTTACCCCAGATTTCTTGGGTACTACTTGAATGGGCTTACCCAAGAGCTATCAGAAATAGGATAAATTATTTCACTATCTAGGAGTTTCAGAATCTCCTTTTTAACTACATCCTTCATAGCTGGATTAAGCCTTCTTTGGGCTTCTCTTGTTGGTTTAGCCTCTTCCTCTAAGTATATTCTATGTTGAACTATAGAAGGGCTTATTCCTTTGATATCTGCTATGGTCCAACCTATTGCTTCTTGATTTGCTTTTAGAACTGACACTAACTCCTCCTCTTGCTTGGGATCTAGGTCTGATGCAATAATTACAGGCAAAGTTTCTTTGGGTCCTAGATATGCATACTTGAGATGTTTTGGGAGGGGTTTCAGTTCTAAAATGGGTGCTTCCTCTATCGATGGTTTAGGTGATGATTTCACCATCTCAATAATTGGTTCAGTAGGAAGTGTCGATTCCTGATTAATCTGATTTTCTTTAAGTATTTCATTGACATCTTCAGACTCATGGATTAACCAGGGGTTAGACTCTAGGTCGACTTCATCATCACTAATATCAATGGATTCATAAATATCATCTTGACTACATTGACATCAGCATGAGAAGAGGATTCCTGTTCTAAGTTAAAAATATTAAGCTCAATGGTCATATTCCCAAAGGATAACTTTATTAGACCATTTCGATAATTGATTTCAGCATTGGCCGTAGCTAAGAATAGTCTTCCTAAAATGACAGGTATATGTCCTTTAGGATTCGCAACTGGCTCAGTCTCTAAAATAATAAAATCTACAGGAAAATGAAATTTTCAACCTTTATCAGAACATCCTCGACCATTCCCTTAGGGATCCTGAGAGATCTATCAGCTAACTGTAATGTGATCTCAGTAGGTTGAAGTTTTTCTAATCCTAGTTGCTCATACACCGAATATGGAAGGATATTCACACTAGCTCCTAAATCTAGCAAGGCCTTTTTTATATTGGTTTCTCCAATAACACAAGAAATTGTTGGAGCTCCAGGGTCCTTATATTTAATTGGCACATGGCTAGATAGGTATGAACTGATATTTGCAGCCAAAAATGCTTTCTTTGGTACATTAGTGGTCCTTTTCCTAGTGCAAAGATCTTTTAAAAATTTGGCATAAGTTGGAACCTGATGGATTATATCTAAAAGAGGAATATTAACTTAGACTTGTTTAAATACCTCTAAAATTTTGTCTAAATATTCAGATTTATTGGATTTCAGTCTGTTTAGAAAAGGAGCTCTAGGACTTTTAAGTACTGGACTAGGTGAATTTTCAGTTTCTGGTGCTTGAGGTTGAAAGGTAGTAGTTTTAGAAGGTGACTCGGCAATGAGTCCTCTATATCATCAAGTGCAACTACCTTATTGTCTATTTGTTTTCTCGATCTTAAGATATGAATGGCATTTACACCATTAACTTGGTTTCCTTGTTGGGGTCGTGGACCATTTTGGTTCCTAGGATTTGGCTCAGGTTGGCTAGGTAACCTACCATGTTCTCGTTCACTAATGGTCGAAGCCAACTGACTTACTTGCATTTCCAGATGGGCTATAGCTTGGGTGTTATTATTTATGAGTTGACTCGTGGTTTGCATAAAGCTGGTATGTGTCTTCATCATGGCTTCTAGACTTTTCTCTAAAGAGGTAATTTTCTTGTCATTATCATGGAAGCCTGGCGGGTTGTTCATCATTGGGTTGGACCTTAGATTTTACTAATTGAAATTTGGATTGCCTACATTAGGATTCTGAGACCATGAGAAATTCGGATGATTCCTCCAACTTGGGTTATATGTGGGTGCATAAGGATTGTTCAATGGTCCTTGATAGGTGGCATTCACCTGTGCACACTCATTCGAGTAGGAACATTCTTCTAAGACATGGTCTGGTGCATTGCACCCTTTACACATGGGTGCAGATATTTGATTTACATTGGCTGGTCTCTGTAATTCTAAGGCTTCCAATCTACGTGTTAAGGTTGCAATCTTGGCCTATGATGCTAGGGTTGGTTGAATTTGATGCATTCCTCCTCTTGAAGGTGTAGCTTTATCAGGTTCCCTAGTTGTTTCCCACTGTAAATTTTTCTCGACTAGGTCTTCTAAGAATTGCCAAGCTTCAGTAGTTTTTTTGTCCATAAATTGGCCTTGGCACATGGACTCTAGCATGGTTCTTGAGTTTGAATCTAACCCCTCATAGATGATCTGGCATAGTCTCCAAGTTTCTATTCCATGGTGTGGGCATTGGGTCAAAAGATTCTTGAAACGATCAAAGTACTTCCAAAATGATTCACCAGCTAGTTGGTAAAATTGATTTATTTCATTCCTAATCCTAGCTGTTTTATGATGGGGGAAATACTTTTTCAAAAATATTCTTACAAAGCCCTCCCAGGTAGTGACAGAATGGTTTGGCAGACTATAAAGCCACTTCTTAACATTATCCTTAAGGGCAAAGTTGATTAATCTAAGTTTGACCTCATCCTCTGTTAATTGCAGTTTCATGGTTGCACATACCTCCTCAAATTTCTAATAAATATATAAGCATCCTCTAATCTGTGAATTTTGGAAGCATATTTATGATTTGAGGTTTGATTTCAAAATTGGTAGCTGTGGGTTGTGGCAACCTGATACAAGATGGTTGGATGGAGCCAACTGGATAACACAAATCTTTAAGGGTCATGGGTTGGATTGGTTCAGCCATTGGAACAACAGGAATTGACTCAATTCTAACTAGATGACCCGACACTCTTTCCACACACGAGGTGTACGGTTCTTGATGTTTATACAATTTTTTTTTATGTAAAATTTTTATGTATAAGAAAAAGAAAGAAAAGAGAAAAGTTCTAAAGAAAGATCCTAAGAGTCCTAAATCTAAAGAAAAGCAACCAAATTAATTTAAATTTTAATAATTTTTTTATTTTTCAAACAAGTGAAACAATAAATTAAACTCAATCTATCCTAGGGTTAACCTAAATCTAGACAGCTCCTAACTGTTCCAAGATGACCCTTCAAGCCTTCCAAGTGGAGATTGATCAACTAGTTAGCCAGGTAAGTATAAGAGGTGGGAGGTTCACTCATCGTTGCCTTTCTAGACACCAAACGAGTTGGCCAGGCTAGCAACTAACCAATTTAACAAACCACCCTCAGGGACTTGCCTAGACACCAACTAATCAAACAACTCAAACTTGGTAGAACTCTTATGGTTCCTTGTCTATTGAGCTCGAATTCCTTAAGGTTGACGTCTAATTGATTTTAAGATTAAAGGTCTAGGTAATGCAATATGATGGAGATGGTTTTTGGGCTAAGGAAGGGTAATGAAATCCCCACCTTATCTTGTTAATGGGTTGATGCCCTTAGATTAATTATGAAAATGCAATGCAAATGCAAATAAACAAGATGACCAAGAATGTAAAAGATTTTAATTTAGATTTTTTTTTATTTTGATATTTTACTTCACGATTATGAAATGTCTTTTGTTTTGTTTTATTTTTTGTTTTTTTTTTTTTTGATTAAGTAAATTCAAATGATTAGTTCTAAAAGGAAAAGTAATTAACTAAAAATAATAAAAGAGAAATTAGAAGCATACCTGAGTTTTCCAGCAATCACCAACTAAATCTAGAAACCTAAAAGAAAAAGAAAGAGAGTTATAAAGCACGAAGAACAAATATTTGAAAATAATTTAAAACGCCAAATCCCCGGCAACGGCGCCAAAAACTTGATGTGCAAATCTTAAAATTTGTAAATAAAACCGCAAGCGCACAGTGTGCAGAGTAGTACGACCAACGAGTACGGATCGATCCCACAGAGACTTAGTTTAAAAATAATTTTCAAATCTATGCTCAAGCGAGCTTTAACGAAAATCGAAAATCGAAAGTTGTTTGCTAAAGACAATAAGACTAAGGATCTAGGTTTTTGAATCCACTAGATCTAGATTAGAAATTCTACCTAGAATTTTTCTTATTGATCCTAACGACTACTCCTCTTGTCTTTCCCAAGCATAGATTATGAAGGGACTAAGGCCCAACGATAACCCATCAAGATTCTTTACAGGGAGTAGTAACTAGGATCCCTTAGGGTTTTCTCCTCCTATGCACTGAATCAAGCATGAACTATGAAGGGACTCTGACCCAACTGTAGTTCATCAAAAATTTTGGCAAAAGAGGAAGAAAAAGAAACCCTAAGAAAAAGAAAGAACCCTATGTAAAACCCTACTCATGATCTAGCTTCATCGCAAACCCTAGAAGGGATGCTTAGCTAGACATGATCTAAATCTACTTGCAAAATTTAAATACAGAAAAATAAACTACCCTAATTTCATAAATTAAACTATCCTAATTGCATAAATTTAAACTGCATAATTTAAACTAACCTAATTGCATAAATTAAATTGCATAAATTAAACTATCCTAATTGCAAGAAAAATAAATTGCATAATGTAAAGAGATAAAATTGCATAAAAATAAATTTTATATAAAAAAAATTTATTACAAAAACTCAAAGCTCGAGGCTTGAGAAGAAAGCTAAAAACCCCACTATCTAGGGTTACAAGCTTGATCGGAAGGCAGAATCATTAAAACAAGGGCCTTTGGGGGCTTTTTATAGGCATTTGGGGGTTATAAGATTTTCAAAACTTTAGATGTGGGACTAAGAGATTTTAGAGGGCCTGTTAGGGGGTTTAGGGCTTAAATCTCGCTCAAAAAGTACTTAAATCCATCAAGAAATCCTAGAAATTGTTTCAGCCGTCCGATCTTCATCTAAAGGACCCAATTCATCTAATAAATCAAGCCGGAAGCGATTCTGGGCCGTCGGATCATGATCTGGGTGAAGCGCTGCCGTTGGAATCACTGCAGAGATGGGATCAGGTCGGATGCATCGTGGACCGTCCGATCAAGGCGCTGGAAGATTTCGTCCGTTGGATCGCACTGCAGAGATCCCGTGTTGTCCTAGTGTTTATTGATTCTTGCAATTGCCTTGATTGCGGTTGGATCTTGACCGGCTGCGATGGTGGCCGTCCGATGGCGCAAAAATGTGGAGCGTTGGATCTTGATCAGAGAAGATCGGACCATCGAGTGATGTGAAGTTACCAGGTTGCCCTTCGGACCTTCTTCTCTTCCTCATGAGCCCTGGACCGCGCAGTGGATCGGGCTCGCGATGCATTGCGGTGAGCCGAGACTCGCTGATTGGTTGGTTTATGGTGCACCGATGGGTCCATGGTCCAGGCGCCTGTTGCTGTGGATCAGGCGGCTAATCAGATCACCAAATCAGTTGATTTTTGATCAATTTTGACCTGATTTGACTCGGGTTTGACCCAATTGAGTCTTCTTTCTTCATTCTTCAATTCCTGGATCAATTTAACTCCGTTTGCGTAAAATTTCCGTCCGTTGGAATCCTCTTTCCTTGTTCTTTCTATTGATGACCTCTTCTTCTGAAAATATAATAACAAATATCAATTTCTAATAAAATTAGATAATTTAGATATTAATTGATACTTTTTATGTCAATTTGTGACATAAATCAGTTATAAACCTTATTTCTTCTATCTTTATCTTAATTCTTGGATATTAGATTTATTGAACCTATCACCCTTTACAATATGAGCACATCCAAAGAAATATTTTTCATCTCAAATTTTATACGATAGATGTAAGTTCTTTAGGTAGTTCAAATAGCCTAAGAATCTATCTCTATGAATCTCAATACCAATAATATAAGCAACTTCACTTATATCTTACATCTTAAAATTTTGGAATAAAAACTGTTTAGTTTCTTTAAGTGGGACCAAAATACTATTGACAAGCAGAATATAACTTACTCCCACTGATCTTTGGGTATATCCATTAATCAATAGTATTTATCTTTAGACTCAAAGAAAGTGATTATCCATTAAAATGAGATACCAGTATGTGGAAGTCTGTATAAGTTCATAACTGAATTTTTTAATCTACAAGCATATGCAACTTGTCCACCGACCATAAAAATTCTTAGATTATTTCATATAGATCTCTTCTTTATATCACTGTTAAAAGGCTGTTCTTACATCCACCTGACATAGCTTTAGGCCAAAATGATTACAAAGGCTATGACAATCTTAAAAAAAGAATAGTCATGCTTTCTTTTTATGTAGACTCCTTTGCCACAAGTCTGGCTTTATACTATTTGACCTTTTCATTGGGATTCTTTTTAGTCATATAGATCTGTACAAATTATTTGTTGCATCCTTTAAGATAGGTTAACTTATTTTTAAACATGGTTGTTATCCATAGAGCTCAGCTCTTCCTTTTATTGCATCCAACCACTGTAAAGAGTTCTCATATTTTATGGCTTGTAAGAATGTCTCAAGGTCATCAATCTTTTTATCCATATCTATCAATATATATATAATTTTATACTAATGATCTCCAGAGAGCTGTCCCTTGATCCGTTTATGGTGGTAGTTAAATAGTTACTTCATCGACAATAAAAATCTCATGGAGTGAAACTTGATAAAGTGGCGATTCCTTCTAAATGTTATCCCAAGGAATAATAATAAGAATTATCACTTCAGTCTACTTTACAGGCCAATATTATCTCAAGGATAATGTTTCATGATTCTCCACTCCCATTAAAAATATCATTCTCTAGAAATCTAACTTTATTAATTTTTACAATCTATAATTTATGAGATGGATAATCACTAGCCATCGCTAATAGTCAGTTTGCCATCGCTAATACTATTAGTAATGGCTTGCCGTCGCTAAACTTGATGAAATATCTTCGTCGCTAATTGTCATTATTAGCGATGGCGATTTACTGTCTCTAATAATGATAATTAGCGACAGGATGCCATCGCTAATAATTTTTTATTTTTTAGTTATAATTTAAAAAATTATTAGTGGCGACATTAGCGATAACCTGCCATCGCTAATAGTTTTAATTTTTTTAATTATAATTTTTAAAAAATTATTAGCAACTACAAGCCATCGCTAATGCTATCGCTAATAATTTTTTATTTTTTAAAAAAATATTAACAATGATATGATATCATCGCTAATAGTTTTTATTTTTTAAAAAATTATAATTAAATATTTTAAAACTTATTTTATATTTTTTAAATTTATTATATATAAAATAATAATTATTTAATATAATTATAAATAAGAAATTAAATATATTGTATTAAAATTTTAAATTATATTTTATTTTATTCAGTAAACTGTGGTGAGCTAATTTGCTCCATAAATTATGCTGGATAAAAACTTGACATTATCAGATATGAAAATGTCTAAGTATTAGAAAAAATAATTAGAAGCCAGTCATTAAATAAGGGCACTACTTACTTAAAGTTAATAAGAAAGCATGCATGTGGTGGCAATGACTAAGAATACTCTTTGATATCTTTCTTATTTTCAAGATCAAACTATCATTTCCTTGTCAAGAAAAACTCTAAAATAGATCTAATCCTGCAAGGACAAATACAGCATATTCTTAACTAGCCATATTTCTTCAATTTGTTTCATTTAAGTTATCTGAGGTCAAGACCAAGAAATGTCAAATAAATTGTGAGCTCATTGTCAAAAAGTAAACTTTGTAAAAATGAATTTTCTTGGAGATACAGAAATTCTCTTCAAAAATATGACTATACAAAAATTTCATCCTTGCATTCACAAATTATTTCAAGCAATTCAAGATTGTTTCTTATTCTGGTCATCATACATGATAAGCAGTCTAAGATGCAACCGACATTAATTGATATTAGAGAATCAATCAAACTGGATATGCAAAACTAATATCAAGACATTTAGATTAGAAAGTAAGAAGACATCAATACATAATAAGTGAAAATTGCTGTTTAATAACATCAATCTATAATCAGGTAGGATGAATCAAGATTTGACACTAACTTATTCATAAAAGGATAAATTTCTGCTGCAGCATCAGACCAACAAATATAATTCATATTTTTAAATACTAAGAATGTAGAGTTTAGTGTATATTAATAATGTACCTGATTTACTTTACGATCAAGCCCTTGAATGCATACTCAACTCATAATCTACAAGCATGAGAACTATTTTCAGAATCATGGACAAGCAAACATTAATTAAGTATTGGATACAAAAAAGGTCTGATAATATAAAGAAGATAGTGTGCATGTAAAACTAGCTGATGGATAAAAAAAAAAATATTAAAGATATTACCGATAGCTTATTTTGCCACTGTTAAAATCTGTCGCTAATAATCATAACTCCATCCCTAAAAAATTATCTGAATATGGGTATAATTTTAAATTTTAAAATTTTATCTTATCATTTATTATCTAAATAATTATCATTAAGTATCACCATAAAAAATCATCTCAATTCGATAGTCCTAGCTATATCGATTAAT